>NC_069732.1:19678471-19713471 GCF_027358585.1 Pangasianodon hypophthalmus | reverse complement strand
TGAGAGGCGCGCGCCGGTAACTCAGCATAAAGAGTGTGAAGTGTGTACAGTGAAATATGAACTCATCATTTCTTACCGTGTGTGTATGAAGGAAACAGGTGGCAAAGAAGAAGGCTGGACAGCAGCACAGTCAAGCTCCTGCAGGTCATCTTCTCACAGAGTACACACACAACACAGTATCACAGCACAGTATCACAACACAGTATCACAACACAGTATCACAACAAATACCACTCTTCTGTCACACGCGCACAAGTTTCCCTCCCTCCATCACACTGCTCTGTCCATCACACGCTCTCTCACTCCCGCAGCAGGCTGTGTGTGTGTGTGTGTGTTTTCTCTGCTTGTCACTCCTGAGGAGAAAGTCTCCTCCCTCTCTCTTCTTTTAAATGGAGACTAAGGCGGTGAAAGGCGGAAGTGTCCCGGCTCCGGATCACAGCGCGCTGGGGAGGCTGCAGAGACGCGGCTGTGTGGAGGGGAGGAGGGACGGAGGGAGGAGGGAAGGCTTCTGCACCTCGGCCCGTGCACTATCTGACCAATGAGAAGCAGTTTGGGATTCGGTTAATTCCGCGCTTTTCCCCCGGATGTGCGCACACCACCCGTGCACGTGCAGCACGCGCGCACCCGAGAACAAAAAGACTGCGCGTGATTTATTGCACAATGAAGTAAAAAATATTACATTATAAGCATACTGAGAAAACTGCAGATTCCAAAAGGAATATATATAAACACACACACACACACACACACACACACACACACACACAGGCCCTGAACAGTGTAGAGGTTATCTGGAAGCCTACAGTGAAGTTAAATCTGCCCTCAGGAGAAATCAATAGAGCCGTGTTAATGTTCAGGGCCAGATCACTGATGAGCTTCACACTGGACCTGATCAATGCCACTGTAAAGAGATACAGACTTTTGTTTTAATTTAATCTGAAACTTCTCTCTCAGTGTGTCTTTTCATCTTGATGAGTGTGTATGTAATGCTATCAGTTACACAGTCACACGGTGGTAGTAGCTGCTCCTTTTGTTTTAGAAGAAAAGCAAGAGGTCAGTATACATTAAAGGTTCTAGTTCTAAACAGGGCATGGGAGAGAGAAATCTGCCAACGAGATCTTCTTACCTCATGCTAGTGTAAAAAGCTGTTCATCTAAAATAAACCTTTACACAAAATAATAAAAATGCACTGTCCTTATAACTCGAACAAATTCCTAACGTTCCTAGTTAATAACAGTGACTGATAAGGTATCATAAGAAAAGGTCCATGTGGTCACCATGGGCCATGAGACATGCTGAGACAGCAATGTTTGCTTTACTGTTCATCCTGATGAGTTGAGCAAGTCTCTCGAGCTCACTGCACATATTCAAGTGTTTAGAAACACACACACATCACTCCCGTAGGACCATCGCTGTCTCCACCAGGTCCCAGCTTATTAAATGTGGCAGTGGGAGCTCAGAGGTTAAGGCTTTGGATCGGAAGGTTGAGAATTCCATGACCAGTCCTTGTGAAAGGCTCTGAATCCTTAAACTGTAAGCCACGTGGATAAAAGCATCAGGTTAACAAGTAAATCAAATCTGTGAGGCAATTAAATAGTTTTATTTAAAAAAATTTATTGGCATGAGAGCTGGATGTCATTCAATACAAAATCGAGCTACAAACATTTAGTTCTCACCAAAAAGCGACAAATATGAATGTTTAAATTTACTGTAGCATAAAACACCATTTACAAATGACTAAAGTTTTGACATGTTCACTGGTGAACTGAACTGTATGATATATGACTGACAGCTTGGTGGACGCAGTAACACTGTAATCAGATACCCAGGCAGATGATCGGTCGCTAAAGGATGTGACTTCAGCTGTCCATCGGGGGCCGAGAAACAGGCGTGGCCCCTTCAGACTGGGAGGAAGGTGGAGTTGGGTCTACATACAAAGATAATCAAATTAAACATCCTACATGTGACTATATACAACTGAGGAGACTCACGGTAACTTCAGAGATTAGAATGAAAGTGAAAGAAGAACAGATGTGAAGCAGATGTGTAGTCACTCACATGTGCCATTAGGAGCACCGGTGTGCTGCGAGCCCATCATCTGCCCCGCTGCTCCACTGCCCACTGCACGACCTGACAACAGAGCCAACACGTCAAACTGCACACTGTACACGTATCAGCCCGCCTGGTGCGTGTACCCTTACAGAAAACATGGAACAGTAGAAGACTTGTAAACGTCTTCCAAAGAAATCCAAGCGGTTTATATTTAAAAATCTAAATTTAATTTAGATTTATTGACAGCATCATTCTCAGACCTCGATGAGTGCCAATGGTGGCTGGATTTCCGATTTGCTTTATTCATTTGGGACCACAACGACAACGACAAGCAAAATTTTTCCACCCATTACTCAAATCCACACACTTCACTCAAATGATCTGTCTGAATTTTATAAGTTAGGGGGCAGAAAGTGCTCAAAGCAAAGCGAGAGAAATGTAGAAAACTAGTTTCAGTACACGTCAGCTACAATTTAGACTGCAAGTGTATATGTTAAGGGTTGTGTGTAAATTAAAATAGACCTATTAATAATAATAATAATAATAATAATAATAATAATGTATTAAAATAGACTGTATGAAGCCACTCTTGCTCTCACGCAGTAACACGAGTGTGTATTTGATGAAAGTTTGTGTGTGTAGGAGACTGACCGTGATGTAGAGGGTTAAACGCAGGCCCACTGCTCTGCGAGGCTCCTCCCTGCTGCTGTTCCAGCTGCTGGCGTGCCTTTAGCTCAGCGTACTTCACCTGCTCCATGTGGAAGTTCTGCCTCTCTGACAGCAACTGCTGTCGCTGCTGCTCCAGCTGCACCCCACACACACACACACACACACACACACACACACACACACACACACACACACGCACAAAAGGACCTTACAGTGACCAGAAGAATGTGCATCACGCTGAAAAAAGGAGAACCACTCTGATACTACATTTTAAGCACTTGAACTATTACAGTAAGTAATAATAGTAAGTAAGGTTGTATTTTATAATCAGCATTATGTTGTTGAATATATTCTGCAGAGCTGAGTTAACTCACAGCCTCTTTCTCCCGGTCCATGATGGTTTCCAGCTCCTCAAAGTGCCTCAGCTTTATCTCCAGCTTCTTCATCTGAGTCTCTACCAGCAGTGCCACAAGAGACTTAATCTTCCTTTCCTCCACAGCAGCCAAGTGCTAAGAAGAGCAGAAGAGAGAGAACCATTGTCAGGGGATGAGACTAAATATTCAGTTAATTTTTATTTGTATAGTGCTTTTAATGACAGACATGGTCACAAATGAGAGTCTCGTCTTCTGGTAGACACCAGACAGTGGGATTATATTCCCAGTTAACTCAGGGCTACAGGAAATGCTTGCCATCGAGTCCCTTTAGCAGGCCACAGTCCTTTTGTTTTCAGAATATACACGAAACACCTTGCTTGGCATGAATATTTAAATAGCATAACTTTTAACTGCAGTAAAAACCTACCATGGTGAAAAAAAAAGAATGACTTTAAAAAACCTCACTTTGCGTCCTTTGTCTACCAAAGTATATTGGAGGTGGAATTAAACAATGAATATGAACTCAAAACGCAGACTTTCAGCTTTAATTTGAGGGAATTTACATCCTAGTCAGATGAACAGTGCAGGAATTACAGCACTTTTTATAAGTCCCTTTTTTACAGGACCAATAGTAACAGGACAAACTAACAGAATCCTAAAGTAAACTGTAACGTTTATTGCTTGGTTGCAAATCCTTTGCAGTAAATGACGGCCTGAAGTCTGGAGACATCAGTAGATGCTGGGTTTCCTCCCTGATGAAGCTCTGCCAGGTCTTTACTGCAGCTGTCTTCACTTCCTGTTTGTTCTCATGGTGTTTTGTCTTCACTTTTACCTTCAGCAAGTGAAATGCAGCTCAGTTGGATTCAGCTCAGCTGATTGACTCGGCCATTGCAGAACACTCCACTTCTTTACCTTAAATAAGCATTGGGTTGCTTTTGAAGTACGCTTCAGGTCATTGTCCATCTGCACTGTGAAGCTCCATCCACTGAGTGTTGAAGCATTTGTGTGAATGTGAGCAGATAATATCGCCCTGTACACTTCAGAATTCATCCTGCTGCTTCAGTCAGCAGTCACATCATCAATAAACACAAGAGAACCAGTTCCACTGGCAGCCGTACACGCCCACGCCATAAGATGAGGTGGTACGCTTCAGATCATGAACAGTTCCTTCCCTTCTCCATATTCTTCTCTTCCCATCATTCTGCTACAAGTTCATCTTTGTCTCGTCTCTCCATAACCATGTTGTTCCAGAAATGTACAGGATTTTTCTAATCTGGTCTTCCTGTTTTTGAGGCTTACTAGTGGTGTACATTTTGTGGTAAAACCTCTGTATTTACTCTGGTGAAGGCTTCTCTTGATTGTTGGCTTTGACACAGATACACCAACCTCCTGAGTGTGATCTTTATTCTCTTCCCATCATTCGGCTACAAGTTAATCTTCATCTCATCTCTCCATAGGAACCATGCTGTTCCAGAACTGTACAGGATTTTTTTTAGATGTTTTTTTGGCTCTAATCTGGTCTTCTTGCTTTTGAGGCTCACTAATGGTGTACATTTTGTGGTAAAACTCTGTATTTACTCAGGTGATGGCAAGATGTATGGCACCAAATACAGGGCAATCCTGGAAGAAAACCTGTTCCAGCCTACAAGAGACTTGGGACTGGGGTGGAGCTTCACCTTCCAACAGACCAAACAACCCACAAGCACACTGGCAAAGCTACACTGGAATGGCTCAAAACCAAGAACCTGAACATGTTAGAACGGCCCTGTCGAAGATTCAGAATCTGTGGTATATATATATAATATCCCAGAAGACTTGCGGCTGTATTGCAAACAAAGGTGGTGAGTGAAGATTTATGCAACCAATCCACCTACTGGCATGTTTTTGGGAGGAAACTGGAGAATCTAGAAGAAACCCACATGGTCACGTGAGAACATATGAATCGGTTGATCAGACCGGGAGCTGTGAAGCAGCAACACTACCTACTGTCCCACTATGCATCTGGGATAAACATCTGGGATAAACACTTTACAGGAGGCCGTCATTTAATAAATACTGAGAACCTCAGAGACTCCTTTATAGTAACCTTCTTCCCTGATATACAGGCTTCTTGTCTAGAACAACTGCATGTTGCTCTACTGCTCAGATCTGAGGTGTGTTTGATCGAACAGGTTGTTACTCACTTTGGCCTTGGTGGCAGCGGAGGCCAGGGCAGCTGCAGCTGCTGTGGCAATATTTGCTTCAACCAATTCAAGTTCCGCCCTCCTCCTTCTCTCCCCATGTTCCCCTTGTGTCTGGACCACTTCCAACCCTTCCTCTTCACCACCAGCAAACACAGACAGACACACAGAGAAAAATGTAAGAAATTAAACCAGACCACCAGTTTGATCTGCATCCATCATTAATGTGCACATTATGTTTCAGCAAACATGTTATATTAGATTTCAAAATAATATATTTATGGTGTACGAGTGCTGAAAACGCAAACCTGCTTTACTCTCCTCTCCTTTCTCCTCTTCAGTCTCATCTTTTTCTTCATTCTTTACTCGCTCTCCCTCTCCTGCACTGTTTTCCCCCATTGGCTAGGACACCAAGAATTGAGAAAACGGGACAGAAAGAAAGAAACAGGAGGAAAGCAAAGTGGATTATTGAATTTTAACTGCCTTTATATTAACTTCATATTAAATGCATTTGTTTTAGATGACCACTTAACACTTCTTTAAGTAAGGAAACTGGGCTGTCACACCTTTTCATGGTGTTCTGTGTCAAACTCCAGCTTTTCCAGTTGGGTTCCATCTAAAATGCAGGTCAGAAATGTTAAATTAACTTATATACAAAAAGTATTCACACCCCTTCAGCTTTTGCACATTTTACTATAATATAGTACTATATAAATACCACACACACACAGTATATATATGTGTATATACACACACACACACACACACAGTATATATGTATGTGTATACATATATACACACACACACACACACACAGTATATATATATGTGTATACATATATACACACACACAAATTCATTAAATTGAAAAACTGAAATCTCTCAGTTAGCTATGTATTCAGACTCTTGGCTAAAGGCACTCCAGATTGAGATCAGGTGTGTCCTGTTTGCTTTGATTATGATCTTCAGGTGTCTCTAGAAGGTGACAGAAATCCACTTGTGGCCAGTTCAACTGACTGGACAATGAAAGTCACACAGCTGTGTGTATAAGATCCCACAATTCACAGCGCAGGTCAGACCAAAAACCAAGCCATGAAGTGCAAGGAACTCTCTGTGGACCTCCACGATCAAACTGTGTTGAGACATAGAGGTGAGGTCAGGGTGAGGGAATAAAACCATTTCTGAAGCTCTGAATGTTCCCAGGAGCACTGTGAGCTTCATCATTGTGAGCTTCATCATTGTGACATGGAAGAAGTTTGGAGCCACCAGGACTCCAAGCCTAGAGCTGGCCATCTAGCCAAACTCAGTAACCGGGAAGGGCTAGAAGGGCCTGGGTCAGGGAGGTGACCAAGAACCCAATGTCCACTCTAACAGAGCTTCAGAAGTCCTCCACAGAGACGGGAGAATCTTCTGGATGGACAAACATCATCAATCAGAAACGTTCCATCAATCAGATTTTCATGATAGTGTGGCTAGACTTTGAACTTCCAAGTACTACTTTTGGAGAAAACCAGGTACTGCTCATCAGCGGGCTTATACCATCCCTACAGTGAAGCATGGTGGTGGCAGCATCACGCTGTGGGGGTGCTTCTCACTGGCAGGGACGGGGAGGCTGGGCAGAGTTGAGGTATGCATGAATGCAGCCAAATACAAATTTAGCAATATATAAAAACTCTTAAAAACCTGTTTTTGCTTTGTGATTACAGATTATTGCGCATAGATTGATGGCCAAAAAAAGTAAATTTAATCCATTCAAAATTAAATTTATAACAAAAAAAGTGCAAAACTGAAGTTTCTGAACCCACTGCATATTTTAAGCAGTCACTAGGGTTTAAGAAATGCTGAGTCTAATGCTGACCCCTGCTGGCTACTTCCTGCAGTACAGCCTGCCTGAGTGCGCACACACGTACAGTATATAGCGTGTGTAAGTACCAGTCTTTTCTAGCTGGTCTGCTTCGGGTCCAGACGTGTTACTTGACTGCATTCCAAAGGTGGGCTCAAGTTCTGCTAAACTCTGTGCAGGATCTTGGATTTTGAGGATGGGGGGATTGAGCAGCTCTGGAGAAGCTTGTTCTCGAACGCGAGAGAACTCCTCTGAGAATGAGAAGAAAAGCAAAAGAATTAAAATGCAAAAGAATACATCAAGGACAGATTCTTATAAACTCATCTGTAAAATGTTTTTCATTTCTTTTATGGTGGTGAAGACACACACACACAGACACATACACAGAGACACACATACACAGAGACACACATACACAGAGACACACACACACAGAGACACACACACACAGAGACACACACACACACAGAGACACACACACACACAGACAGAGACACACACACACAGACAGAGACACACACAGACAGAGACACACACAGACAGAGACACACACAGACAGAGACACACACAGACACACACACAGAGAGACACACACACACAGAGAGACACACACACACAGAGAGACACACACACACAGAGAGACACACACAGACACACACAGACAGAGACACAGACACACACCCAGGGCTGCCTTGGCAGCAGCAGAGGCCACTCTGGGGTCCACAACGGAGGCGAGGAAAGCCACGGTGCTCATGACTGGGTTTCCCGACTGGCTAAAGGGAACAGGCTGGTAGGCGAGGGGGCCCATTGAAGCTTCCGAGTTCTCCAAGTACGGGTCCTCTATGGGCAAGCGCAGGAAATGCAGGATGCACTCATCCTGTGTGCGGCTACCCACATGCTCAGAGACCTTATTCCAGTCATCTTTATACATCTCTAATGCCTGAAAGAGAGAAAGAGAGAGGGAGCGAGAGAGGGAGAGAGAGAGAGGGAGAGAGAGAGAGTGACAGAGGGACAGAGAGAGAGCGACAGAGAGAGAGAGAAAGAGAGGGACAGAGAGAGCGACAGAGAGAGAGAGAAAGAGAGGGACAGAGAGAGCGACAGAGAGAGCGACAGAGAGAGATTGGGAAATACAGAAGAGAGAGTACACATCAGTGAAATGTACTCTGCCAGATCTGAGTGAGATATTTAAATTTTATTGGTTGCCAGGCTCACCTCCAAAAGCAACAGAGTTTCTTGTTCTGTCCACTCGCGTCCTGCGTTTGCTCCTTTAGTCTACAGAGTGTGTAACAAGCACAAACACTGTATTTTCTGCACAACAGACAGCTTTCTGAAGTACAGATGTGGGTGTGTGTGTGGGTGTGTGTGTGGGTGTGTGTGTGGGTGTGTGGGTGTGTACACACCTTGGGATGCTTCTTTGCGTAAATATCGGTTCGTAGGCCAAAGTTTTGAAGGTCTGAAGGCTTTTCTCTGCTTTTCTCTGGGAAATGGAGCATATGCTGAGAGGCTGAAACCTACACACACAAACAGTATAACCAAACAATTAGAACACCACAAACAGTTACAACTACAGGCTGCTTGTGTGTGTGTGTGTGTGTGTGTGTGTGTGTGTGTGTGTGTGTGTGTGTGTGTGTATACCTGTAATGGTCTGTGCTGTAGAGGGACCAGGGCTGTGGGAATGTCTGTGAGAACATTAAAGTGAGGTGTAGGTGGAGGGCCCATAGGAAGAGGTCTGCTCTCAGCATCCACCTGGTAATTTATCAGACCCCACTGCTCCAGGAATGCATGGACCCTACACACACACACACACACACACACACACATTTAGAAACATACACGACTGGTACCAAAAAGCAAGGTCAGTGTAAAAGTTATGTACATCACAGATACACACTCACTCCATTGTACAATAATAATTTTGTTATTTGCTTTAAACCAGAGAAATACAGACATTACTGCTATTTACTGAATAAACCTGGAAAAAAGCAAACATCTGTTTATCTGCACATTTAGTTGGAGAGACAGACACTCCTGGGCAAAACAATGGGCCAAGCCCAAAATGGCTATCTAATGGTTATCTAATGCAGGTTTTGTGTGCAGATGATGTTAAAAAGCCATTGCTGTCTCTGAAAAACAGAATGAAGTTTTTGGCAGAAACAGGAAAGTTTGATTCCGAGTGGATGAGCAGAGCTGTATGGAGTGATGCATCACGATCTGAGCTGCATGGTGATGCTCCAGAGATGTGTCTTCTGAAGATCTGGTGAGAAATCCAGTAGTGAAAGCATCTCTACCACAGTGAAGCCTGGAGGAAGAGGTGTCATGGTGTGGGATTTTCAGCTGCTTCACTGAGGAAAGTTAGTTAATGGTTTGGAATACAGGAGAAGATTGCAAAAGGCTTCTCACAAGTGAAAAGTTGTTTTCTAAAGAGGAATGATCAGATGTTATTTTTCAGCCAGACAATGCTCCTGCCACTAACACCACCATAAAGAGGTCCATCAGGCTCACGGTTTGACCCGGTCAGAGTCCAGATCTGAACACTACAGAGCTTATCTGGTCTCGCGTTTAACACAAATTAACTGGGAAACATTTTTCAAATTCTCATCAACTGTTTGAACCCATCAACACTGAAAGGAACAACAGTGATTCTTCTTCCTGTAAAAAGCTGTCCTCAAGTTTACCCACAAGGCTTACGCATTTAACATTAAGGGAAAAGTTCTCCCATACTAAATTCCTTTATATATTTGTTTAATTCTTGCTAATTTCCTGACCAATTATTTTAAAAGCTTAATATTTTGCCATTTTTGGCTTGGCCAATTTTTTTTTTATTTTTATTTTTTGCCCAGGAGTAATCTAAGACTAATAGTAAACAGCTTTAAAAAAATAAATAAATAAAAATGAGAACTGTGTGTTTTCATTGATATGATGAAGTTTTTTTTTGTTAGGAGACATTTATTTCAAGTTTCCCAGCATGCAGCATCTTTAAGACAAAAGGAGAGCACTCTTTCCAGTGTCTCTAACATGACAAATGGGTGAGAGAGAGAGAGAGAGAGAGAGAGAGAGAGATGCTATATCGCAAGTGAGAACAGGAACTAATGTGTCTGTTGTATGTTATAGCACATTAAATCTAACTACAAACCATTAAAATGTGCGACACGTGGTTCATTAATAATTTAAACATTGTAATGGTAGGCAGATTGCTGTGGTATAATTAATTAGTGAAATTAATACACTCCGCTTCCAGTTGTGCTGCATCACACCACCCCAGCACGGGTCAGTTTCATATAATAGCACAGGCTGGAGTGTGTTATTCTTTACTTACATCATCGCACATCACATTTTTGTCCACATTATGCAGCTCAAGCGCACGCACACGCACACACACATGCGCACACACACACGCGCACACACACGCGCACGCACACGCTCACGCACACACACACGCACACGCACACACGCACGCACACACGCACGCACACACGCACGCACACGCTCACGCACACACACACGCGCACGCACACGCGCACACACGCGCACACGCACGCGCACGCACGCACACGCACGCGCACGCGCGCACACGCGCGCACACGCACGCGCACACGCACGCGCACGCACGCACACGCACGCACGCACACGCACGCACGCACACGCACACGCACGCGCACGCGCACGCACACGCACACGCACGCACGCGCACGCACACGCACACACGCACACACACGCGCACGCGCACACAAAATGCTAACCTCATAAGGGCACACACATCTCCTGTAAGGTTACGTCTGCAGGAGGTGGAGGTCAAGTACTCCTGAGGGTTAAGCCGATACGTGTCAATCATGAAGTTACGATATGCCAAATATCTGCAAACAGTAATAAGCCAGAGTGTATACTTCACACTTCAGTTTATACACAAGTTTGTGCACCCCTGACCATCACACCCATATGTGCTTGTTGAACATCTCCTGCCAGATTTATTCCCCGTGCTTTCCTCTAGATGTTGGAGCGTGGCTGTGGGGATTTGGAGAACCACATATGGGTGTGATGGTCATAGAGTGTAAAAATTTGTTGAGTGCGTGTGCGTGTGTGAATGACCCACATCTCTGGGGATTTGGACTTGTTCTTCCCGTTGAAGAACTCGGGCAGTGCTCTCCTCTCTATCCGATGAATACTGAAACAGAGAACAGATTTATGGGTACACTTTACCATTATCAGCATCATCAGTGCCACTCAGTGACAAAATGTACATTTTAAAAAACAAGTAGACCTTGTCACAAGTCTAGTTCTTCTTCTTACTAATTTGTATGCCAGAAAAATATTAAAATATACTTTTAAACAGGGAGAAAGCTATTGAAAAAAAACTATTTCACTCATTTGACATTGCTGTGACCTTGACCCTGTTTGGATCATTTCCAAAATCTAATCAGTGCATCTGCAAGGTACAGAGATAATCCCATATAAATCCTACAAACATTCAACCACTCGCTCTTGCGATATCACACTAACGAGAGTCTCAGAAGGATGGACAATCCAAAAACACAACACCTCCACCACCTAGTGACGGAGGAATAAACTCATGTTTCATTTCGCAGTCTTTCTCCCCTTCATTTCTGGGCAACGTTTGACACAGAACTCCAACCAAAATGACTGAACACATAATTGGGGCTGGATCTCAGACCTGATGACACACTCACTGTGGCTTTGTTCACTCTGACTTCCATCAGCGCCGTGACTGTGGCAGGACACTGATAAACACCTTATAATGGAAGTCTAACTGTAAATGAACAGTGCAGCTAAGCAAATTCTCTTCTGCCATCAGCAAATTGGTCATCTGAGAGGTGTGTCACTAAAACAAGCATTTAAGTTAAGTGCATGCAGAGGTGTAGGTTAAATTCCTGCCCCAGTGAAACGGAGGTTAAAACATGGTACTTTTTTGTGTTTCTTAAAATTAATTAATTCTGAATGTAACTATAGTAAGACATTATGAATTTTGTATTATATACATTTCAAACATTTACTGGGTTAAACAACTGTCCATATACTTTCATTATAATAATTTTTGAGTCTTTTTTTTTTAATCTTTTCTTTCAGCACAGAATAATTGCCTGTACATGTAATACACACGGGAATATTCCTTATAGAGGTAGCGGAGAAGACAGTAGTGAATAAATCCCCAAAACTGTTTCAAAGATGAAAGATGTGTGTGTTCCAGTATACAAAAACTCCTCCAGCTGTCTACTGCCTGTGTGAAGTGGTGAATCACAGCCTGAAATGAGTCTCAAACGCACACTATGGTTAGATTTGATGTGGCCCTGGGGAAGATTTACCAGTTGTAGTCAAACCAAGAGGCATAGCTGGGTATGATGATATGGTGAGTCTGCTCTGTGGCACTCTCCTCTCCTTCCAGCCCACGGCCGAACTCCCGTCCCTGATCCTCCTCATCCTGAAAACACACACACAGCTGTCTATTAGTGTACCAATGTCTCATAAAATCACCATAACTATAACAAAGGTCAGTACATGAGAAGCCAATGGTGTATTACTGATCTGATATAGTCAGTACACCACTTACCCTGACTCCAGACAGGAACTCGTCTTCCTGGTCATCTACAAAAGAGGAACATTACAAAGACCTGTCTTATAAAGCCAAACGCTAACTTGCGTAAACAAACCAGCATGTCGTCATACCCAAGTCAGCCATGGTTCCTCCCTTCACTGGTGTGTTCTCACTGTCTTTCTTCAGGTTTACTGTCGCCAATTAGAAAGTAAAGTATCAGCATTAAATCATGAGCGAGTTAGAGCTAGGAGTGTGTTACGTTAAGGATTAGTATTATGAACTTACTGCAGAAAAGGAAAGGTTTTGAAAATCAAACAAAAAAAAAAAGATTGGAGAAAAAAAAAAAAAAAAAAACAAAACACAGACACACCATTTTTAGGCAGTTTGACCTCCTCCATGTTAGGCACCGGTGTTGGGTCCTCCATGTCTTTAGTCAGGTCTTCTTCTGGCTCCACCTCTTCCTGTTGGCCACGCCTCTTATACGAACTGCAAATTATATATAACACATGCGCTCACTGCCCACTTTATTAGGAAAACCAATCAGCCAATCATGCAGATACAGGTCCAGAGCTTCAGTTCACATTAAACATCAGAAAAGGGGGAAAATCTCAGTGACTTTGACCGAGTATTTCAGAAACTGCTGATCTCCAGGGATTTTCACACACAACAGAGTTTACACAGAATGTTGCAAATAAATAAAATAAAAAAAAAATCCATTCAGCAGTCCTGTGGGTGGAAACACCTTGCTTGAGGTCAGAGGAGAATGGCCAGACTTGTCTGAGCTAACAGGAAGCTTACTCAAATAATGAGAAAAAGCATCTCAGAACACACAACACGCCAAAACGTGTGGCAGACGGACTACAACAGCAGAAGATCACATTAGGTTCCACTCCAGTCAGCCACGAACAGGAATCTGAGGCTAGAGTTGACACAATGGGGACAGCTGAGGACTGTAAAAATGTCACCTGGTCTACTGAATCTTGATTTCCACTGCACCATGCAGATGGTTTTGTCAGAATTTAGAGTCAACCAGCATGAAGCCATGGACCCGACCTGCCCTGTGTTCAACACTTCAGGCTGTGGTGGTGTAATGCTGAGGGAAATGTTTCATTCGCACACACTGGACCCCTTAATACCATTCGAGTATCATTTGAATGCCAGTTTACACTCTTATAATGGCTACTTCCTGCATAATAATGCACCAGGTCACAAACCACAATCATCTCAAACTGGTAATGAACATGAGGATGAGTTCAGTGTACTTCAGAGGCCTCAGATTCACAGTACAGCAGGAGAGTCGCAGCATGAATGTGCAGCTGACAAATCAGCAGCAATTATGAGACGCAGTCATGTCAACATGCAGCAAAGTCTCAGAGGCATGTTTCCAGAACGAAGAACAGAGCAAAAGTGGTCCTATCCAGTATTACTATGATGTTCCTATTAAAATGGCCAGTGAGTGTGTATTACACATATTATAATTAGTATCTTATTATTCACATCTTTATTTATTGCTATCTTCAATAGTATAGGGTATTAACACATTTAAAAAGCATTCTTCTCACCCCTTTTTCCCTCCTTTCTTCCTGGACTCAGATGTGGGTGGAGAGGGGGAGCGCCTTCTCTTCTTCCCCGAAGTCTTGCTTTCCTTATGTAGAAGGAAAAAAAAAATGACTGAAAAATCAAGAGTGGAGAAACAACAGGAGAGGTGAAAAAAGAGGGGAGGTGAAGCTCTACCTCCTCATCTCTGGGGTAGATGCGCCTCCGGTAACTCACGCTCCTTTTGCTGTCATCCACCTCATAGTCTTCCTCGTTCATCCACTCATTGAATGTGTCTGTGTCGAGAACCCACTTAACATGCACCTGGAAGGAAAGCAGAATATCGCTGTAGTGCACACAGACATGTACATTAGGCTATTGTACATTACCTGAAACAGTCTCATGCTTTTCATGTGGTTTCATCATACTGATGATCACACAAGTGTGATGTATGAGTGTACTCAATTAACAACATATACACTATATGGCCAAAAGTATGTGCACCCCTGACCATCACACCCATATGTGCTTCTTCCCAAACCACAAAGTCTGAAGCACACAGTTGTATAGAGCGTCTCTGTGTGCTGTAGCATTACAGTTTCCCTTCAGTGGAACTAAGAGACTCAAACCTGTTCCAGCATGACAATGCCCCTGTGCACAAAGCGAGCTCCATGAAGACATGGTGTGTGAAGGTTGGAGTGGAAGAACTCGAGTGTCCTGCACAGAGCCCTGACCTCAACCCCACTGAACATCTTTGGGATGAACTGGAACACCGACTGAACCCCAGACCTCCTCGACATCCCAACATCAGCGCCTGACCTCACTAATGCTCTTGTAGCTGAATGAACACAAATCCCCACAGCCACGCTCCAACATCTAGTGGAAAGACTTCCAGAAGAGTGGAGCTCATTATAACAGCAAACACACGGGGAATAATCTGGAATGAGACATGTGTTCAACATGGTGTTCTACAAACACGTATGGGTGTGATGGTCAGGGGTGCACATACTTTTGGCCATATAGTGAATCACCACAGTGTTACCAATAACACCTTTAAATACCGAAAGAATGTATTTGTACATGTACAGAAGCATATATCCCACATCCTAAACTACTCTAACCTCAGACTGACTTTCAGTTCACTCACCTTCCAGGGTCGTTCTGAAGTGTGGGCTTCCTCTACATCCACGTCAACATCACTGGCTGACAGCCACGTATCATAACTGAAGTCATGCAAAAACCCAGACATTTATATTACAAGAAAGGGACAGTATTTAGTTTTGTTGCCCTGTTTTGTGTGTGTGTGTGTGTGTGTGTGTGTGTGTGTGTGTGTGTGTGTGTGTGTGTGTGTGTGTGTATACAGCATCTATATATACTCACCTATCTGGATACATGCCCCAGTGTACCAGCACGTGTTGATTGAGCCGCATAACAGGTCTGAACCAATCTTCTGGGGGGAAAAAAAATAAAGTACACATTGTCACTGCACATACATATTTACTAACAAATTATATATATGTATATATATATATATATATATATATATATATATATATATATATATATTACACACACACACAATCACCATACACTTAGGAACATCTGTATATTCATGCAGTTATCTAATCAGCCAATCATGTAGCAGCGAAGTGCAAAAAAGAATCATGCAGATGCAGGTCAAGAGCTTCAGTTAATGTTCACATCAAACATCAGAATGAAGAAAAAGTGTGATCTCTGTGACTGTAACCGTGGCCTGGTTGTTGATCTCGGATGTTTGATGTGAACATTAACTGAAGCTCTTGACCTGTATCTGCATGATTTAATGCATTGCGCTGTATATAGACACACTGTACATATATGGGGAGATATATATATATATACACACACTGTCCAAATACTTATGGACCCGGCTATATGTGTGTGTGTGTGTGTGTGTATAATATATATATATATATAATACATACATATATGCACACACACACACACACACACACACACACACACACACACAGACCTAATACACCATTACACACACCTTCATCTACCGAGGTGGGAGTAGGGTAAATTTGATGGGTGGCCTGTAACCTGTCCTCCGTGACCGAACCCTGAGAAAGGGCGGAAAAAGAAAAAGAAAAAGAAAAAAAAGAAAACAGTGAATTCACTGTCAATAAGAATCTATATATAATTGTTAACCACTTTTTCCCCACCTTGTGTCGCATGATGATGTCTTTGAGTTTGCTGGCCTGCTTCTGGTCCAGCTCAGGTGACAGGTACACCACAGGCCTGCTCAGAAGATTATTCTAAACACACACACACACACACACAATCAAAGAAATGTGAATTGTGGTGACTGCGTATCTCTTGTGCTACCCATGTCCCTGAGTGTGTAGATGTCTTTCGCTCAGTACCTGTACCAGTGTTTTCTCCACACTGACGAACATCTCTATATTGCGGTCCACGCGGGACGGATTCTGCAGGTCGAAGCGACGCCTACAGCAATGAAGGAGAGGATGAAAGTTCCATCACTATGTTTAGCACCTACTGAATGCTGGCACATGACGGCACAAATGTGGTTTAGTGGTGTCAAAAAGTTCTTGTGTGTGTAAAGCCTGATGGGGAACTCAGCACCGATGTGATATAAGCACATGAGTGAAGTTAGAGGATTGTGATATAAAGCCTGAACACTCACCAGCCCTGCTCTGTTTTAAACTTGTACACAGAGCCAAGGATGTGACAGAGAGCACCTCCTGGCTTCATGTCTAAGAAACACTTTACCTGTGAAAAAGGCCATGTTAAATAGATTAGTATGTGGGTATGCCTAAAAACAGGAAAGAAAACATGGCTGTTGAAGTGAGAGCAGCGAATCACCGGCAGTTTAGTGAGGCCTGGGTCACTTGCTTTATGACCAAACACATCCTCCTGAAACTGCTGGAGCTGGATGACCAGCGCTGAGAGAGACTTGCTGGAAGGAGCATCAACCTGCACATACTAGGAAAGCAAATATACGAGATCATTAGTTTAGTGAGTCAGGGTATATAGACAGTATAAAGTAAAGTTCCAAAGAGTGGACCATTAGCCATAGAGCAATTAACACATGATCTGTGTGTGATCATGAACTTACAACTAGAGATCCCATTTTGTTTTCCTGAAAGATGACGAACGCTGCAGCCTGATACTTGATATGGATATCGTCATGGTAACCAAGCCAGCTCGCTATTACCAAGTCTTGCAAAATTGTTAGAGGTGCCATGGTGGCCTGCTGTAAGACGAGTTGTGTTCTTTGTGAATGTCAGAGATCTGTGTTGCGTCTGTCCCATCGTAAAATACCTGAGAATTCCAGCTTGCTCTGACCAGCGACCTGCTGCCACAGCACAGACTGAGCTGTGATCATCTTTAACCAGCTTGTAATTAATTCTGAATTACTGCTACTAATGATGCACTGCCAAAACTACCTTCTTTAAGAAAATCCCTAACATTATTTCACAACTTAGTCACGTAATATAATGACTCACAAGCTGGTAAAGATGGTCCACCAGCTTGACCGGCTCAGTGTGTGTTTTGCTAGCTGATCACACCAAGCTGGATTTTTCAGCAGGGAGTTGATTGGATCCGAACATACACCCTTACAGAGCCAGTGTTTTCAAGTCAGGATCTGTCCTGATATCAATAAAGGATTGGTGTAATCACTACCTGTAGCCAGAGAGGCGTGAGGGGGGCAGAGAGGCGTGAGGGGGCGCAGAGATATTAGAGCACAGAGACAGTGAGGCACAGAGACAGTGAGGCACAGGGACAGTGAGGCACAGGGACAGTGAGGCACAGGGACAGTGAGGCACAGGGACAGTGAGGCACAGGGACAGTGAGGGCACAGGGACAGTGAGGCACAGAGACAGTCAGGGAACAGGGACAGTGAGGCACAGGGACAGTCAGGGCACAGAGACATTAGAGCACAGGGACAGTCAGGGCACAGAGACATTAGAGCACAGGGACAGTCAGGGCACAGAGACATTAGAGCACAGAGACAGGGAGGGGACAGGGACAGAGAGGGCACAGGGACAGGGAGGGGACAGGGACAGAGAGGGCACAGGGACAGGGAGGGCACAGGGACAGGGAGGCACAGGGACAGGGAGAGCACAGAGACAGGGACAGTGTACAGATGTAAACAGATGTGTTACTGCACACTCAGGCGAGCTGGAAGCTGAGAAGGCGGTTAAGCTCGACAGCTAATGATGCAACGCTAGTTAGTGCTGTCACACAGCTAATCCACTCTTCCCTGAACATTCACTCACTCTTAATACACTAGAGGTTTAAAACATGAATTTTCTGAATGATCCGCATCCCAGACACAGGGAATGAGGCACGCGCCGCTCCTGTGACAGGCTAACACCAGCTAACGCTGTAAGTACTTTTAGCCACCTAGCTTAGCTTAACTCGTACGTGTACGTCACGGACCCGCTCTTACCTTTTTGTAGTGCTTCCCGATCCAAGTGCGAATCGTGTCGAGCTGTGACACGGTCTCTGCGCTCTCCCAGAAGTCTACACACGGAGCCCCGTCCTTCTTCCGACTCAGTGCCGAGCTGCCGGCCGCTTTATCCCCCGCCGAGCCTGCGGCTGCACATCCCGCGGTCTGCGCCGCCATTGTTACAGGGGAGGCGTTATAACACCCCAAAGCCGGTGTAACGACATTCAGTGGACGCTGTGAAAAGTTGACGCACTAGCTCAAACTCGCATGCGCGTGATTTTGCGCATGCGCCAAGTATGCATTCATGAAATCTCGCCAAAATCTCGCGATATGTCCTACATGGCATATGGAAATTATTTAACCAATACTAGAGATGACTTGGAGCCTTAAAACAGGTTCAAAAGTCAGTCTAATTTCTTTAGTATTATATTACTAGTACATTACTTCTAATAAAAAGGTTTAAAGGACAGAATAGAGATATGAAAAAAACGAAGACATGTTCTTTAGTTCGGTTTCTGTTAATGCAATTAAAGGCACTAATATACAGGAGATATAACTGGACTGCAGCTGGAGTCATCTCTGTAAATTTCCTTCTGCAAAACTCTCCCTCCTGCACTTGCAAAATGGTCAGAAGGCTTCTGAGCTTGAAACGAAGAGCTCTGAGTGTTGTATACGGTTGTGATTAGCTCGTTTGCTTATTTATTGTATTTTCTTAAGCACTGTGATGTTGACTGTCCAGCGAGGTGTGTGAGCTGTCTCTGAAGCAAACTGGAAATGTGTAGAATGGTGTGTGAGAATGTCACAGCGGTGTGGGGTAAAGAGTGGGGTAAAGAGTGGGGTAAAGGGGGGGGGTAAAGTGTGGAGTAAAGTGTGCGGTAAAGAGTGGGGTAAAGGGGGGGGGTAAAGTGTGGAGTAAAGAGTGCGGTAAAGAGTGGGGTAAAGGGGGGGGGTAAAGGGGGGGGGTAAAGTGTGGAGTAAAGTGTGCGGTAAAGAGTGGGGTAAAGGGGGGGGGTAAAGGGGGGGGTAAAGGGGGGGGGTAAAGGGGGGGGGTAAAGGGGGGGGTAAAGTGTGGAGTAAAGTGTGCGGTAAAGAGTGGAGTAAAGTGTGGGGTAAAGGGGGGGGTAAAGGGGGGGGTAAAGTGTGGAGTAAAGTGTGCGGTAAAGAGTGGGGTAAAGGGGGGGGGTAAAGGGGGGTAAAGAGTGGAGTAAAGTGTGGGGTAAAGGGGGGGTAAAGGGGGGGGTAAAGGGGGGGGGGTAAAGGGGGGGGTAAAGTGTGGAGTAAAGTGTGCGGTAAAGAGTGGGGTAAAGGGGGGGGGTAAAGGGGGGTAAAGAGTGGAGTAAAGTGTGGGGTAAAGGGGGGGTAAAGGGGGGGGTAAAGGGGGGGGGTAAAGGGGGGGGTAAAGTGTGGGGTAAAGGGGGGGTAAAGGGGGGGTAAAGAGTGGAGTAAAGTGTGGGGTAAAGGGGGGGGTAAAGGGGGGGGTAAAGGGGGGGGGGTAAAGGGGGGGGGGGTAAAGAGTGGGGTAAAGTGTGGAGTAAAGTGGGCGGTAAATAGTGGAGTAAAGTGTGGGGTAAAGGGGGGTAAAGCTGGCGAATAAATGAAACTAGTGTAATTTAACCCAGTTAAAGACTAAAAGGCTGCTAACAAGAACCTTTGCCGAATAATAAGAAACCCCATCGCTCCAGTCAGAAAGCTGTGTTAGTGAATATAGAGGCGACTCTAAAGTGCACGAGCTAAAGGATTAAACAAATCCGAGCTCTTTCAGGCACCTACTCAAAATTCCTCCTATCCCTGTTTAAAGGCTGGGCCAGTGGATGGCGCATGCGCACTGCACTCAGGGAGTGTTGGAGACGGCCAACCGCGCAGAGAGACGGGCAGAGAGACGGGCAGGTCGGGAAACCCGTCTTCCTCCTGAAAATAAAGCAAACCTGTAACTAACCGGAGGATCGCCGTGTATCAGCGCGTGCCGTATGGCCATGCGAACAAACCGACCATGTATTACTACTGCAACCGGACTACAATGAGCGCGAGCGCAGCCTGGCCCGGGGCGGAGGGTCCGCAGAGCTGCTCCGGTGGAGGAGGAGGAGGAGGAGGAGGAGGAGGAGGAGGAGGAGGCGAACTCGTGAACGGAAACGGCGGCGGAGAGATCACCGAGGCCCGTGCGATCAGCGAGTGGGAGAGCGCCACCTGTGATCCCGCCGACGCGACACGGAGCGCGAGCACGGGCAGCACGGTCACGCGGGAACGAGAGGACGGTGCGGCGCGCGGACTCTCCCGCTGCTGCAGACGAAGCACCGCGCCGGGAGGAGGCGAGGATCCCCGCGGCATTAATACTGATGGAGAGCACGGCGGTGTGCGGTGTCCGCGCTGTATGGGGGAAGCCAGGACGGCGGCGGCGGCGGGGAGAGGCGAGTGTGAAACCGGGGCGCGAGAGTTTCGGAACTCGGAAGCGGCGGTCAGCAAGCGCCGGGGATGCAGTTACAGCGGGGCCTCGAAGAGGGCGTGTTTCTCCGGGACGAACACGGCGGAGGAGGCGGCGTTACACTGCGGCAGCTCGGACCCTGACAGCGGTACCGGCTCCGGCTCCGGCGGCGAGGCTCCCGTCCAGACCGGAAGCAGACAGAGCCGCGAGGAGGCGTTTAAACAGAGACGGCGGGGGGATTTTTCCAAAGGCGCGGTAGGAGCTGGAAGTTTGAGTTTGGTGAAAGGTGCTGGCGGTGTGATTAACGGAGAGCGGCGCGGCTGCAGGACGGCCAAAGCGCGCGTGAGGCTGTGTCGCGTGCGCTCCTTCCTGGCTTCTGCTGAAGGTGTGAGTGCAAACGGTGTCCCTGTAGCTCAGCTCTCAGACCACGGGCACTGCAAACCTCGGCCACAGCAAAAACCCCAGTCCAGCGTCGCGTCCTCCTCCCCCGGTGCGCGTGCGGATGGAGCCGGAGCCGGAGCCGGTACGGGGCGCCCCGCTGTGAATGGCGGTCTGTGCGCGGGGGTAGCCGGTGAGGCGGCTGGATCGTGGTTGAGGCAGGTCGAGGCGGCCCAGGTGGAGGCCAAGAAGCGGCAGGTGCAGCTCGGAGAGAGAACGGACATGTTATGGCGCCGCCTCCATGCAGTGCAGGTGAAACAGGTGGAGCGACACGTCACGCAGCAGCTGGGGGACCTGCGCAGAGCCGCCGCGGCCCCGAACTCAGCCGAGCTCAGCCGCTTAGCGCGCAGCTGCACTGAAGCCCTCCGCGCGGCTGGGGGCGCCCTGGACTCCGAGCACACGGCCAGCAGCTCCGGGGGAGGCAGTGACAGTGAGGAAGAGGAGGAAGAGGAAGAGGAGAAGGGGAGAGGAGGCCGACAGGTTTCACCATCCCGAGTGAAATCAGTGTGAGAATCAGTGCGCTCTGATTCCTGATGGATAAACACACAGAGAGCAGACAGCACAGTGTGCAGTGTACCTGTACCTGAGCACAACACCTTACACCGCTCACACCAGAGCTGTCCAACCCAGTTACTGTAACCTGGGTCACATTACACTTAGTCCAGTGTCCAGTGGGTCGGAGCGGAAAAATCAGTTTACTAGAACAATAACACATAAACAGCTCCTCTTAAATGGGTTCATTTATGTGGAAGGTACAGTCTGAATGCACGAACTCGTATCTCACCTGCAGAACAGAGGGCTGCCATTATTATTATTATTATTATTATTATTATTATTATTATTTATACGTCATGACTGCATAAGTATTTAGCACTAAAGCAGGTTTTTTGGAAAAGGACATGGTTACAGCATCAGATTTTTATCTTGCTAATGTACATCAGCACATTCTGTTATACACGGTGAATATAACACTCCAGAAAGTATTCACCCCCTTATTTATGGATTTGCTGTGTTGTGGAGCACACGATCTTTTTCTGCTCCTTCTGAAGAAACTTTCTACAGAAATGCAATTAGATAAATTATTTAGATGTCCTCAGAATTATTTAAAAATAAAACCTTTAGCACTGATTAATTATTAAGAATTCACTGCCTCAGAGTGAATTGTCCTTCTGCAGTAGTTACAGATTTGAGTTTGAGTCTCAGATGTGTCTCTATAAGTTTTGTTTATTTCGATTTTGGCATTTTTTTCCGTTCCTCAATGTAAATTTTCTCCAACTCTACAAGATTAGATGGAGAGAATGTTGGTGGACAACAATTTTCAGGTCAATGGACAGATTTTCATTTGGATTTAAGTCTGGGCTTTGCCTCTGCTAGTCCAAAACACAAAGAAGCCCTTCTTTTTTCAGATCATTCCGTTGTAGTTTTTGTCCTGTGCTTTGGCTCTTTGCTGTTTGGGACGTAAACTTTCTCCCTGGACACAGATGTCTGGCTGAATGGAACAGGTTCTCCTCAACAGTTTGCTTGTATTTGGCTCCATCCATGTTGCCTGTGGTGGCAACAAGCTTTCCAGTTCCTCCTGTTGAAAAGCAACCCTGGAGCATGATGCTACCACCACTGTGCTTCACCATAGGAATGATGTTACCTGAGTGTTGGGTTACACCAAACATAATGCTTTGCTTTAGAACAAATCGCTTTTCCAAAAGCTCTCCGATTTTGTCACATAGCAAACTCCAGGCATGGCTTTCTGTTAGCCTTTCTCAGAAGTGGCTTCCTTCTGGCTGCTCTCCTATAGAGGCCAGATCTGTGAAGAGCTGATGATGTTGATGTCTGCACAGGTTCTCTGTGAGCTCTGTGATGCCTTCAGTGCTGTAGCTGGATTCTCAGACTCACTTCTCTGACGACTGGCCTTCTTACCCGAGCGATCACTTTGGCCTGATCTTGCTAGTGTCTGGGTTGTGCCGTATTTTTTCCACTTTGTTGTAATGGATTTCACAGTGCTCCTAAGAAGGTTCCAAGCTTTGCTGCTCTTTTTATAATCTTCTCCATCTTTCTGTTTTTTCCTCATAACGACTTCATCTCAAAGCTTCACTGATCTGCTGTTTTAGCTGTGAGACGTCCCAAAGACAGAGATGTTTACTGTGTGACCATACAACACATCCACACAGGTGGAATTAAATGAACACAAGTGTACCCTGTTCAACATATTTAGTGTGAGTGCTCAAGAAAATTAAATACTCATCCTAGTTTAGACTGTTAAAGGATAGAGGGGTTAATATTTGTAAATTAACCCATTTGTGATTTTTAATAATTCTGAGATCTAAAAAATTTACTAATTTAACTTCTTCATGGGTTTGTGGCCCATTTAACGACATATATTTTAAATAAAAAAAAATCAAATAGACAGAGATGTGTGAGTTTACTCCATATATTTTTAATTTCATCACCAGATAATTCTGTTGTACAAAAACAAGGCAGTGTCATGGAAAACCCACCAGACCTCTTAACAACCAACAGCGAAGCACTCGGAGTCATTTCCCTCCCTTTAGGAGTCATTTCCCTCCCTTTAGGAGTCATTTCCCTCCCTTTAGGAGTCATTTCCCTCCCTTTAGGAGTCATTTCCCTCCCTTTAGGAGTCATTTCCCTCCCTTTAGGAGTCATTTCCCTCCTTTTAGGTAGATAAAGGAAAAAGACAGATAAAGGTTTAGATAGATAAAGGTTTTTTAACATAACACTGCCTTATGTTGCCTATATTATTACTATAAATTCTCATTTCTTCCATTTCATTCAATAACTAAGGGTCCCATGTTTGACAACAATTTCTTTATCTTTGCAGTTGTATGAGCAGAGAATGGCGGTGGATGAGGGAGAGGGCGTGGCTAGGGAGTCGGTGGGTGTGGCTACAGGCTCAAGTGTCAGAGCTGGAGTATGGGATTCGTGCGCTGACTGAGCTCTACACACAACTCAGACAGGGAAAGGTGACGTGTTTTTGGCATGCTTATGTTTCTGGTATTATTTTTGTAATGTAGCTGATTTCAGTAATGCAGCCTTGCATGGTCAGCAAATTTAATTTCATAAATATATGTTTTTGAGGTTTCACAGCTGAGAGCCGTTCACTCTGTACCTGAAACGCCCCTCAGAGCGCCAAGATTCTCTCCTGCAACTCATGACTGCAGGTTCAGGTCAGCTGCATGCACATGAACACACACTTCCATAAAGGAAGGCTTAGGGATGTGGTCTGCGTTAACATGTTGTCCAATAGGTCATTGACTGTTGGTTTTCCGTTTAGGAAGAGGCAAGCAGAGGACTCCACCCCATCATCACAAACTCCACACAGTCCCACTTCATCTGCTGCACGGGTTCGACCATTACTACGACAATGCCGTCACAGGCTTATCCGTTTGGATGGCTGTCCTGCACTTGGATCAAAGGTAACTGAAATATTAAAGGTTGCTTTAAAACTCCAGGAATCATCCAGCTAAGAAAGAGGCTGGAAAGTTGGAGATTGCATGATGGGGTCTTGTTATGCTATTAGCTGTTTGTTGGCTATGGAGCTTTGTTTACTTTTGAATCAAGCTTGATTTGTGTTCCCCTGATCAAGCTTGGCCATCCTGCCATCCTGACTCCCTCTACTCATTAGCTATTAACAAGCTGTTTTATCAGTTTTCACTGAGTTGCCAGTCAAACACAAATTGTATCTCTATCACCTAAAAATGGACAGTGACCAGTATGAGGGTATCAGGTACAGCAGCATTTCGAACCACTGAATACACTAGCTGTCTGGATACACATCTGTCTCATACATCTGTCTTACACATCCTACTTTAAATGTAAAGTTAGATGTTTAGCCCCCCTTTTCCATGCACAGTATATGTTGGGATGTTGTGGATGTCCCACATGGATATCCTAACCCTTAGTTTGGTGGATAATTCAGCCTGGATACTGTAGAACTGTTGCTGTAATCATAAGACTTTCCTGTGCTTATCCCAGGACTCTGTCACAATCTGCTGTTACCCGACATTTGAACACACTTGGTACTGTTTGACTCTATAGTGTACAGTTGTGGAAGAGGAATAATTCATAATCCCACTATCCGGTGTCACCCAGAAGAGGATGGGTTCCCTTTGGAGTCTGTTTCCTCTCAAAGTTTCTTCTTCAGGTCATCTCAGGGAGGTTTTTTTTGGTCTGGTTTGTTCATTAGGGATCTAAATCTACACTATATGGCCAAAAGTATGTGCACCCCTGACCATCACACCCATATGTGGTTCTTCCCCAAACTGTTACCATAAAGTTGGAACCACACAATTGTATAGAGTGTCTTGTAGCATTACAGTTTCCCTTCACTGGAACTAAGAGGCTCAAACCTGTTCCAGCATGACAATGCCCCTGTGCACAAAGCGAGCTCCATGAAGACATGGTGTGTGAAGGTTGGAGTGGAAGAACTCGAGTGTCCTGCACAGAGCCCTGACCTCAACCCCACTGAACACCTTTGGGATGAACTGGAACACCGACTGAACCCCAGACCTCCTCGACATCCCAACATCAGCGCCTGACCTCACTAATGCTCTTGTAGCTGAATGAACACAAATCCCCACAGCCACGCTCCAACATCTAGTGGAAAGATTCCCAGAAGAGTGGAGCTCATTATAACAGCAAACACACGGGGAATAATCTGGAATGAGACGTTCAACAAGCGCATATGGGTGTGATGGTCAGGGGTGCACATACTTTTGGCTGTATAGTGTATATCTGCTGTTCTGTGACAATTGTTGAAGTCAATTGTTGAAAGCGTTATACAAGAAAAATTGAATTGGATTGAGTGTTAGTCATCCTTAGTCAGTCCTTCGTCAGTGCTGAATTTCTGACTGCTGTTGGCTGGAGATTGTTGTGCTTGGTGGATTATTCTTCTTTTGGCAATGCTTAAAAATTCTAGCAATGTTACTACTCCAGGCACACCCAGATATCCAGATACCAGCATCACACATGTCATGTGCTGTCCTGTTCATTTATTAATGTGTTAGACAGAGATGACCACTAGCTGGGCTACAGCCAGTAATTTTATATCTACAAAATACATATGAAAAGGCCAGTGAATTTAGACACAAACTAGGTGTAGCTAATCAACTTCTAACTCTGTGTGAGCTGGGAGAAAGTAAAGTGAATGTTGCATGTTGGGTATATGTCCCCTTGTCCTTCTTCTCTCTGCTAGGCGGTGACCTTGCCATGCTGCTGCGAGCCCCCTGCTGTGTGTGTGTTGTGCGGTCCTCCTCACCCACCGGCCGAGGAGAAGTCCACGTGGATGTGTCAGAAAGGGCTGGATCAGTGTATTCACCCTGTTCTCTCCATGCCTTCAGGTATATTCATCACACAAGTCACAGTTAAACTGTTGTACTTTTGTTCCACATTCAGCTCTTTAATTCACGTCTCTATAATAGTGAGTCAAGGCAATGGAACTTTTAATATACTCTCAGGGATTGTTTTCCTGATGACTGTTGAAACGTAGAGATGGTACCACTTCTTGTTTCTTTCTCCCACAATGTATACAGTCCAGGTCATATCCAGATGCCTTGAATTATGACTAGTAGACAGTAACTTTCTGTCAGTAAATGATGTGCTGAGACAAAACGTGAGTGTGACAAGATCTGAAATTGTATCTGGATATACATCTGGAAATAAAAGTAACATCACTGTAAAATGACTAGGAGAGAGGAGTACTGAAACACGGAGGGTTAACTGGATAGTGCTGAGGGTCGTTGCACTTTACGTCTTTTCCCATGATTGCTGATGACTTCTTTGCAGACTTTCTTCTTGCGGTGCATTGTGTGACGCCCCCGCTGGCCGCACATCAGTCCCACAATGCTGTGAGGTGGATGGGCGAAGCAACTTCATCATGCATGGCAAGACGGGGTCAGGGTCAGCAGAAGGCTGGGCGAGTGAGAAGGAGGCTTATATGTCCCCGCCCACCAAGCGCACTGCCTCCTCTCTTCAACACATCCGGTAAAAACATACTAAAAACGTATAAATTCTGGCTATTGATGAATCACTTTACTAACAACTTGGCCAACGTGGCAACACTGTGGAATCTAAGTGCTGAACCAGAGTACAATCACGGAGAACGCTTCTACAGTATAGTGCCACAGAGCTCTTAAAACAGCACTGATTTTCTTTTTGAGAAAAAAAAACAAGTCCACCTAATAGCTAAGATTTCTTTGCACAGTAAAGACAGTACTAAAGCCCTGTTGCGCCTAGTACGGTGAACAAGCAGAAATCTTTACACAGGAAGTGACATGCGGCTTGTGGGCCTGTATAGGACACACTGCTGAACGTCACGTCCTGCTGAAATCTCTGGCTGAAAAGGCTGAAAGTGTGATCTGAGGAATGATCAGTCCGTTTCAGATTTAATGACTGACACATGTTGGTGGTTTAAAATACTGTCTCTAAGCACAACAAGAGCTCTGAGTCAAATTCCTTGTATATTTGAGTGCATTTGACCAGTAAATCAAGATTCTGATTCTGTTCTTATATGTGAGGTAAAACTCATAAACTCTGGGAAATTTATGTATCACAAATCTGTAAGATCTTTCTCTTGTGAACTGCTGAGTTATGGATCCACATTTGCACAAAACTTTGGGACTTTCTAGGTGGTTCTAACTGCAGGAGTCAGAGGGGTGTGATCAGCCCAGGCCTCCTTCCTCAGCAAGTAGCAGATCTTTCCCATCTCCCTGGCCTCCCTGCACCTACAGACACGCCCACACAGGTAAATCTCAGGGGGATAAACCCCTAAACGTCTGAGCCCACTATGACTATGGTTCTCAAGGGGTCCCCCAGGGGCCTATCATTAAAAAAAAAATGTCATAGTGGTGGAAATCACAACCCACAATTATAACTTAGTAATATGTTAATATACTTATTACTGAGTTCCTATTGGCCTGGTTGACTGGTCACTTGAACTGAATGGGTTTAATCCAAACCTAAATAACTCATAAAGAACGTCAGCTTGAATCTAATGACAATTTGGATAATGAAAAAGGGTTCAGGAAAAAATCTCCATGGCTCCAAAAAAATAGCCAGAATTATATTCTACACATTTTAATAATGAGCCTAACTTTTGGAATAGTTGTATTATGTTCATAAAATAAATGTGGACTGAGAGGGTCCATGGATTTCTTCAGGATTTTCTCCTTTCTGACAAAAGCAAGAGTGGAGTCTAGTTTTAGAATTATAAATGTGTAAGTTTGTACTGGTTTCTTATACCAGATGAAATAAAAACAAAACAGATCTTGATTAATTCAGACTTAGCAACTTGTTTATTTATGAGTATTTATATTTTCTCTCTTATATACAGTGATGTTAAATTGTGATAGAATCTCTTCATCTTTTGTTGTAGCCGTTGCGGAGGAGGAGAGGGGAAAGTTCGTTCGACATTGATAACTTGGTAATGCCTCTGGGCCTGGCTGGACTGGGAGCACGAGTGCAGAAGCTGCAGTACAAAGAGATTATCACTCCCAGGTATAAATGTTCATTTTCAGTTATTCAGATACAGGGGCTTGCAAAAGTATTCAAACCCTCCTGGAACTGATCAGATTTGTCTGAATGACAAATGGAAAAACACAACTTTATCCTGTCAGTATTTTTATTCCAAACTCATGTTCTGTGAATTTACAAAGGGTGTGACTAGAAGGAAACCATTGCTAAAGAAGAGCCATGTGAAAGCATGAGAGAGATCCAGTGAAGATGTGGTTTTTGGTGCGGTGAGACCAAGAGCGAGATACTATATTTGGCAGCATCATATTCTGGGGATGCTTTCCATCCTCTGAACCTGGGTTTCTTGTTGAAGAGAGAATGGATGGAGCAAAATACAGGAGGATATTACAAGAGACCCTGCTTCAGTCTGCTAAAAAACTAAAGCTTGGGAGAATCTTCACCTTTCAGCAGGACAATGTTCCCAAACACAAGACCAAAGTAATGCAGGAGTGGTTAAAAACAAAAAGGTGAAGGTTCTACAGTGGCCAAGTCAAAGTCCAGATCTGAATCCCACTGAGAATCTGTGGCTCTGTTTGAAAACTGCAGTCAATAAACGTCCAACCAACCTGAAGAATCTGGAGCAAATCTGCCAGGAAGAATGAATAAAAATCCCAAACAGTGTGCAGAGCTGGTAGGAACTTCGCCGACCCCAACACACTTACAGCTGTTACTGCAGCAAAAGCTGCTTCTACCAAGTGCTAGTCTGAAGGGGGTGAATACTTATGCAAGCAGGATTTTTCAGTTTTTAATATTTTTTAAAGATCTGTTGACAAATAACAGACACAAAAGTGTTCACCCTATCTTTGGGAGATTGTGAGTTCAAATCCTGATGATGCCACAGTTGTCTGTGGTCGGAAGTCCAAGAGAGCAAACCCAGCTTTAATAAGCGATCGTGGGTGTCTGTGAGCTGATGTACAAGAGAGAGCAGTTAACTCCGAGTGTGTTACACTCCCCTGTGGCATAGCAGGAGCAGCAGTTTGAAGATACGCAGTGCCTAACTTTACATGTGTGAGAATTAAGTGTGTGCTAGCCTTCTCCCCTACCCGGCTGGTAGGGGTTGTGTGATACAGGAGAACTAGCTCATGGGTAACGAGTTGAGCAGATTGGGAGAAATAAGGTAAAGTTGAAGGTTTAAGGTGTTGAGATTTACATCCAGTGAATGACATCAGCTGCAGTCAGGAATCCAGAGTCAGCTAAAATGATATGTATAGTGACGGTGTATGCAAATAAACAACCTTGTTTATTCTGTATGTGTGTGCCGTATGGTTTCAGTTTTTTTTGTATTCTGTGTCTAGCTGGAGAGAGCTGGACTCTGTCTGGGGAGTCTCAGAGAAGCATGTAGGCTCAGTTGGTCGGTGTGTGAACCACTCAGACGCACCACACCAGTCCAGTGGAGAAGGACTAGAACATAACGGCGAGGTGAGTGTGCAAATCTCCAGCTGCACTGCACCTTCTGTACAGTAAGCAGTGTTTCTGCTAGTGTGTTTCAGTAGCTATCAAAGCTATCAGTTTTTTTCATCTCATCTCAGGTCTAGCCTGGAATTGGCATGAGTGTGAATTCTGTACACTGCAGGCACAACAGTATGCTTCATTTTTATAACACCCAAACGTACAGCAGTGTGGATTACAATTAATTACAACACAGCTTAATGACACACCTGACATGAGACAGTGGATAATGTGCTAGTAGTCACTGAAACAAGGCTCTTATTGATCTGGTCAAAAAAGGATCTTAAAAAACTTACAGCCAAGGCATATTGAACACTTTAACACCGTCTGGATGTCAAATATTAACTGCCCCGTGAGAACGTGTGAGGTATGAGATACGAATCAAATACTGGATGTGTGCAGGGCTTAAACGGAAGAGTCCTTTTTTGTCTGTGTGTAGGTGGAGGATCTGTCTGACGCTGTTTTTCTGAAGAGGCATGCCATATGGGAGAGCAGAGAGAGGAGTCGCTGGGGGAGCTGGGCCCGCAGACGCCACCGGGGCAGGTGATCCTTATGTCCTTAAAGACATTTTCACAATAAATGATATGCATCAAGATATTCAGGTTTGCTAACAAAGTGCTGAGTAAACAAAAGTGCCACATTGGGGGAAAAAAACTAAAAATTGTGGTTTCAATGCTAATTCTACAAAAAATCTATTATATAAGTGCTATCAGTACCTGTGGTTCTCTTAGTGTAGTGTAACACTCTGAGTGGTTCTGAGTGGTTCTGAGTGGTTCTGAGGGGAATGAGGAGATGGGAGGCAGGCTGGGGAACCTGGCTCTCTCCCTCTTAGTTTCCTTTTTTTTTATCTGTATGCACTTTATCAGCACTGCTGTCACTTCACAGGGGTTTCTGTCTCTCTCACACACACACACACACACACACACACACACACACACACACACACAGCTTGGCTCTCGCTGCTCGAGTTTCGTTTCACTCAGCACACCTCTGCACTCTCCTCCTTCTTCATCTCACAGCTGCTCACTGAAACACAAAACACTTTTCATTAATCACACACAGGTGCACGCTCATTCATTACTGAACCTTCTCCAGACTCCGCCCTCCATTCGCAAACCGGCACTCGACCACGCCCCCGCTGCCACGTATAGCGGCATCATTTCTTTACCTACATTATTGCCTAAAACTACTGCTGCTGAGCATCCTTTCAACACTCGTAGTGCTGCATGACTTTATAGTATACATTTATAATGGCACTATCCTGAGGATGGGGAGGAGACAGTGTGTGATGAGGACCTGAATAAGTTTTTACCTGACTTCGTTGCTTTGTTGTGTCTTTATTCTCCCTTCCATCTTGGCATGTAGTTAGATATGAAAGGTGACCTGTACCCAGGCTGGTAGAAATGCCCAGTGAGAGTGCTTTTTTATTGATAATTATGGTGAAATGTAAATTTACACATGAATACTGGGAACAAGGCTGGGTTTGTGTGAACAGGATGGAAGTGAGAGTCTGGCAATGTGGAAAATGAGAGTGAGCGTAATTGTGTATTACCATTAAATACTTTATTGATCTCCATGGGGAAATCTGAGGCTGTCTGTCTTACATTAACACCATCGTTTATGTGTCAGGTCCTCCTCCTCTTATGGGGACGGGAGGAGCTGCAGGGGTTCAGAACAGGCGTCGTACTCTCCAGAGACCAGGCAGGGAAAGAGCTCACCATGTAGCCCCTTCTGCTCTGCAGCAGACGATCCCTTCTACCAGATGGAGGATGAACAGCAGGTGCGTATTAGTGCCTTTGCATGCTTGAATGTGTGCATGCTTGACTGAGTACTCAATGTTCCATTGAACTTCCTCAATATAGCTGTTACCATGGTGATTATAAAACTGAAATCACTTGATTTGGGCACTGAGTCAATCAACCTGATTGTCAGGAAGTACTGAACCAGGAAGTACTATAAATCTTTTCCTTATGCACTTATTGTGTGTTTGGTGAAAGATGAGAGTTGTTTGCGATCTGTAAACGGGAGTTAATGACACTGGGCCTCGTTTATCAAGCTGGATATAAACAGATTTATTCATAAAGTTGTTCCTATGGGCATTTACACATGAAATTTGGTATTCATTAAAATCCCGTAAATTCAGAAACACGTTCATATCCTACTCCTGAGTGTGTGTGAATTTATATGTAAGAAGACTAACTACTGTAAACTTCAGTGGATCGACTTCAAATCATATTATCTGCATGGATTACTGCACTTTTATACACAAAATATACTGTCGTGTTTAAATTGCTTATTTACTTACATTTGCACACACAAATGTAATTAAACTCGTGTGAAACAAAGTATTAATGACATTAATTAAAGAAATATTAAATATGAAAAAAGCATGCAAAAGTAGCTACAATGTGCTGTATACTTCCTAGTGTGCTGCATTCCTTATCTCTCTCTCACACACACACACACACACACACACGCACGCACACACGCACACACACACACACGGACATACACCCTCCTGCTTTTCCGACATGGGACTCTGATTGAGAATAAAAAACAGAAGTTTCTGTGTGTGATGTGCTTGGTGTCCATGTTACACACTCTGCACAAGTACACAAAGACGGCCGCAATGTGCAAGATTACACAAGCCTTTTACTTACATACCTTTTGCACGTAAATTATTTCCTGAAACGTATACTTCTTCTTCGATTTTAATGCCTTTGATATTTAGCACCTCTATAAACAGCGTGAAACAATGCATCGCATTACAAACTTTGGACGCACACGTTCTGTGCGCGTAGGCCAGGAACACCTTTTGCGTTGTTGTATACGTCGGCTTGCGTAGACTACGTTACATGCTTTACTTGCAGCTTTGTTAAAAGATTGATAAATGATGCCCAGTGTGTGGCTGCTGTAATGTGAGAGAAACCTCTGAATGGCTTTTGGATTTTATTGCAGTCTGTGCAGCCGTGGGAGCGCAGGTCGTTCCCCCTGCTGGAGGAGGAGCTCCGATGGCTGCAGGATGATGAGGAGGCGGAGCTTGAGGATGATGCGTGCACCGCGAGCGGCCGCAGTCAGAGCACAGACTCGGGCATCTCGGTAGGCAGCTTGGAGCTCTCACCGAGGACACCTCAGCCACATCAGCTGCAATCAGGAGGCCACAAACCAGCCGCCTCCACAACTCAGGATTCAGACTCCGCCCTGCCTTCTTTAACCCCACCCTCCCCGTCCTCCCTGCCTTCAGCCAGCACTCATCAGACTCCATCCAATCACAGAGTGAACAGAGTCAGCGCCAGTCTGCTGTGACCCAGCTTGGAGAAAGCTATTTCAGTCCTCTTTGTGCCCAAACGTCCGTCTTATTTAGCCATAAACCAACCCATCAACCTTCACCAGCCCTGCTGCCTGTCTGTTATTTCCATCATCAGCTCTTATAATCTCAGTCTGTAATCCTTAATCCTGGTCATTATCCAGCAGCTCCAGGATCATTATCACCCAAAAGGTCATCCAATAAATAAATAAATAAATACTCAGTAATGACTCAGCAGTGTTAATGTAATACTGCTCAACTTTCCCCTGTTCTCTTCCTCCTCCATGCTCACCATTCCATCTAAAAATGCACTGACCTCTCCATCCGGCTCTCCGTCCGGCTCTCCATCCCGCTCTCCATCCGGCTCTCCGTCCGGCTCTCCATCCCGCTCTCCATCCCGCTCTCCATCCCGCTCTCCATCCGGCTCTCCATCCGGCTCTCCATCCCGCTCTCCATCCGGCTGTACCCAAATCCTGCTGAAGTTCAGGTTTTAAATGCAGCTTTCTTCACTTCTCTCCCTCCGTTTCTCTCCCTCCGTTTCTCTCCCTCCCTGCTTCAGTCTCTCCGGTTCTCTCACTGATGTGCTGGCTGGTTCACCTCGGTTTTTCTGTTCGTTCATTTCCCAGACCCGTCTAAAGCATTTTTGTCCCTCTCTGTTGAGTTGATCTAAACGAGTATACATGTTGTTAGTTGTTTGGTATCTTAGTTGTTCTTATTTTTGTATGTCGAACACTAGTCCAGTCTCCTGGAGCCAGAGATTTGCCCACACAGTGAGGGCAAACTCCTCCAGGCAGCTCTCCATTATACACTAGCTCCATATAAAGAAACTACTTATTACCCATCATGTCTTATTTATGACTTTTTCCTCAGTTAGAACTTTGTTAATTCCATAGAGATGTGTGTTGTTACGAATGTGTGTGAATATCTTGACTCCACTGAAACATGACTTTAATTAGCCTTTACTTTGAATCCGCTCAACACAAGGTGGTTTGGCATGTAAAGCAGGGCTGTGTGTGTGTGTGTGTGTGTGTGTGTGTGTGTGTGTGTGTGTACACATGTGAAAGTTCTTGTGGTGAAGTGTGTGTGTTTTGGACAGGTCTGCTGCATTACTGCAAATACAAACTTTTTTAGGAAGAAAATAGCCGTGGAAAGTGTGTGATTTGAAACATACACAGTGCTCTCAATGCGAGGATGAAATAAAATGA
>NC_069732.1:19653471-19675971 GCF_027358585.1 Pangasianodon hypophthalmus | reverse complement strand
TGTTTATGAGAGGCGTGTGTTTATGAGAGGTGTGTTTATGAGAGGCGCGTGTTTATGAGAGGTGTGTGTTTATGAGAGGCGCGTGTTTATGAGAGGTGTGTTTATGAGAGGTGTGTTTATGAGAGGCGTGTGTTTATGAGAGGCGTGTTTATGAGAGGCGCGTGTTTATGAGAGGCGTGTGTTTATGAGAGGTGTGTTTATGAGAGGCGTGTTTATGAGAGGCGTGTTTGAGAGGCGTGTGTTTATGAGAGGCGTGTGTTTATGAGAGGCGTGTGTTACTGTGCGGCTTGTTTATGAGAGGCGTGTGTTTATGAGAGGCGTGTGTTTATGAGAGGCGTGTTTATGAGAGGCGTGTGTTTATGAGAGGCGCGTGTTTATGAGAGGCGTGTGTTACTGTGCGGCTTGTTTATGAGAGGCGTGTGTTTATGAGAGGCGTGTGTTTATGAGAGGTGTGTTTATGAGAGGCGCGTGTTTATGAGAGGCGTGTTTATGAGAGGCGCGTGTTTATGAGAGGCGCGTGTTTATGAGAGGCGCGTGTTTATGAGAGGCGCGTGTTTATGAGAGGCGTGTTTATGAGATGCGTGTGTTACTGTGCGGCTTGTTTATGAGAGGCGCGTGTTTATGAGAGGCGTGTTTATGAGAGGCGTGTTTATGAGAGGCGTGTTTATGAGAGGCGTGTTTATGAGAGGCGTGTGTTTATGAGAGGCGTGTGTTTATGAGAGGCGTGTTTATGAGAGGCGTGTGTTTATGAGAGGCGTGTTTATGAGAGGCGCGTGTTTATGAGAGGCGTGTGTTTATGAGAGGCGTGTTTATGAGATGCGTGTTTATGAGAGGCGTGTGTTTATGAGAGGCGTGTGTTTATGAGAGGCGTGTTTATGAGAGGCGTGTTTATGAGAGGCGTGTGTTTATGAGAGGCGTGTGTTTATGAGAGGCGTGTTTATGAGAGGCGTGTGTTTATGAGAGGCGTGTTTATGAGAGGCGCGTGTTTATGAGAGGCGTGTGTTTATGATAGGCGTGTTTATGAGAGGCGTGTTTATGAGAGGCGTGTGTTTATGAGAGGCGTGTTTATGAGATGCGTGTGTTACTGTGCGGCTTGTTTATGAGAGGCGTGTTTATGAGAGGCGCGTGTTTATGAGAGGCGCGTGTTTATGAGAGGCGTGTGTTTATGAGATGCGTGTGTTACTGTGCGGCTTGTTTATGAGAGGCGCGTGTTTATGAGAGGCGCGTGTTTATGAGAGGCGCGTGTTTATGAGAGGCGTGTTTATGAGAGGCGCGTGTTTATGAGAGGCGCGTGTTTATGAGAGGTGTGTGTTTATGAGAGGCGTGTTTATGAGAGGCGCGTGTTTATGAGAGGCGCGTGTTTATGAGAGGCGCGTGTTTATGAGAGGCGTGTTTATGAGAGGCGTGTTTATGAGAGGTGTGTGTTTATGAGAGGCGTGTTTATGAGAGGCGTGTTTATGAGATGCGTGTGTTACTGTGCGGCTTGTTTATGAGAGGCGCGTGTTTATGAGAGGCGTGTTTATGAGAGGCGTGTTTATGAGAGGCGTGTTTATGAGAGGCGTGTTTATGAGAGGCGTGTGTTTATGAGAGGCGTGTGTTTATGAGAGGCGTGTTTATGAGAGGCGTGTTTATGAGAGGCGTGTGTTTATGAGAGGCGTGTGTTTATGAGAGGCGTGTGTTTATGAGAGGCGTGTTTATGAGAGGCGTGTTTATGAGAGGCGTGTGTTTATGAGAGGCGTGTTTATGAGAGGCGTGTTTATGAGAGGCGCGTGTTTATGAGAGGCGCGTGTTTATGAGAGGCGCGTGTTTATGAGAGGCGCGTGTTTATGAGAGGCGCGTGTTTATGAGAGGCGTGTTTATGAGAGGCGTGTTTATGAGAGGCGTGTGTTTATGAGAGGCGTGTTTATGAGAGGCGTGTTTATGAGAGGCGCGTGTTTATGAGAGGCGCGTTTATGAGAGGCGCGTTTATGAGAGGCGCGTGTTTATGAGAGGCGCGTGTTTATGAGAGGCGCGTGTTTATGAGAGGCGCGTGTTTATGAGAGGCGCGTGTTTATGAGAGGCGCGTGTTTATGAGAGGCGCGTGTTTATGAGAGGCGCGCGTTTATGAGAGGCGCGTTTATGAGAGGCGCGTTTATGAGAGGCGTGTGTTTATGAGAGGCGTGTGTTTATGAGAGGCGCGTGTTTATGAGAGGCGCGTGTTTATGAGAGGCGCGTGTTTATGAGAGGCGCGTGTTTATGAGAGGCGCGTGTTTATGAGAGGCGCGTGTTTATGAGAGGCGTGTTTATGAGAGGCGCGTGTTTATGAGAGGCGTGTTTATGAGATGCGTGTGTTACTGTGCGGCTTGTTTATGAGAGGCGCGTGTTTATGAGAGGCGTGTTTATGAGAGGCGTGTTTATGAGAGGCGTGTTTATGAGAGGCGTGTGTTTATGAGAGGCGTGTTTATGAGAGGCGTGTGTTTATGAGAGGCGTGTTTATGAGAGGCGTGTGTTTATGAGAGGCGTGTTTATGAGAGGCGTGTTTATGAGAGGCGTGTGTTTATGAGAGGCGTGTTTATGAGAGGCGTGTTTATGAGAGGCGTGTGTTTATGAGAGGCGTGTGTTTATGAGAGGCGTGTTTATGAGAGGCGCGTGTTTATGAGAGGCGCGTGTTTATGAGAGGCGCGTGTTTATGAGAGGCGCGTTTATGAGAGGCGCGTGTTTATGAGAGGCGCGTGTTTATGAGAGGCGTGTGTTTATGAGAGGTGTGTTTATGAGAGGCGTGTTTATGAGAGGCGTGTTTATGAGAGGCGCGTTTTTATGAGAGGCGCGTGTTTATGAGAGGCGCGTGTTTATGAGAGGTGTGTTTGAGAGGCGTGTGTTTATGAGAGGCGTGTGTTTATGAGAGGCGCGTGTTTATGAGAGGCGTGTTTATGAGAGGTGTGTTTGAGAGGCGTGTGTTTATGAGAGGCGTGTGTTTATGAGAGGCGCGTGTTTATGAGAGGCGCGTGTTTATGAGAGGTGTGTTTATGAGAGGCGCGTGTTTATGAGAGGCGTGTTTATGAGAGGCGTGTTTATGAGAGGCGTGTTTATGAGAGGCGTGTTTATGAGAGGCGTGTTTATGAGAGGCGTGTTTATGAGAGGCGTGTTTATGAGAGGCGCGTGTTTATGAGAGGCGCGTGTTTATGAGAGGCGCGTGTTTATGAGAGGCGTGTGTTTATGAGAGGCGTGTTTATGAGAGGCGTGTTTATGAGAGGCGTGTTTATGAGAGGCGCGTGTTTATGAGAGGCGCGTGTTTATGAGAGGTGTGTTTATGAGAGGCGCGTGTTTATGAGAGGCGTGTTTATGAGAGGCGCGTGTTTATGAGAGGTGTGTTTGAGAGGCGTGTGTTTATGAGAGGCGTGTGTTTATGAGAGGCGTGTGTTTATGAGAGGCGTGTTTATGAGAGGCGCGTGTTTATGAGAGGCGTGTTTATGAGAGGCGTGTGTTTGAGAGGCGTGTGTTTATGAGAGGCGCGTGTTTATGAGAGGCGCGTGTTTATGAGAGGTGTGTTTATGAGAGGCGCGTGTTTATGAGAGGCGTGTTTATGAGAGGTGTGTTTATGAGAGGCGTGTGTTTATGAGAGGCGTGTTTATGAGAGGTGTGTTTATGAGAGGCGTGCGTTTGAGAGGCGCGTGTTTATGAGAGGCGCGTGTTTATGAGAGGTGTGTTTATGAGAGGCGCGTGTTTATGAGAGGCGCGTGTTTATGAGAGGCGCGTGTTTATGAGAGGCGTGTTTATGAGAGGCGTGTTTATGAGAGGCGTGTTTATGAGAGGCGTGTGTTTATGAGAGGCGCGTGTTTATGAGAGGTGTGTTTATGAGAGGTGTGTTTATGAGAGGCGCGTGTTTATGAGAGGCGTGTTTATGAGAGGCGTGTTTATGAGAGGCGCGTGTTTATGAGAGGTGTGTTTATGAGAGGTGTGTTTATGAGAGGTGTGTTTATGAGAGGCGTGTGTTTATGAGAGGCGTGTTTATGAGAGGTGTGTTAATGAGAGGCGCGTGTTTATGAGAGGCGTGTGTTTATGAGAGGCGTGTTTATGAGAGGCGTGTTTATGAGAGGCGTGTGTTTATGAGAGGCGTGTTTATGAGAGGCGTGTGTTACTGTGCGGCTTGTTTATGAGAGGCGCGTGTTTATGAGAGGCGCGTGTTTATGAGAGGCGCGTGTTTATGAGAGGCGCGTGTTTATGAGAGGCGTGTTTATGAGAGGCGTGTGTTACTGTGCGGCTTGTTTATGAGAGGCGTGTGTTTATGAGGCGCGTGTTTATGAGGCGCGTGTTTATGAGGCGCGTGTTTATGAGAGGCGTGTGTTTATGAGAGGCGTGTTTATGAGAGGCGCGTGTTTATGAGAGGCGCGTGTTTATGAGAGGCGCGTGTTTATGAGAGGCGTGTTTATGAGAGGCGCGTGTTTATGAGAGGCGCGTGTTTATGAGAGGCGTGTTTATGAGAGGCGTGTTTATGAGAGGCGTGTTTATGAGAGGCGTGTGTTTATGAGAGGCGTGTTTATGAGAGGCGTGTTTATGAGAGGCGTGTTAATGAGAGGCGCGTGTTTATGAGAGGCGCGTGTTTATGAGAGGCGCGTGTTTATGAGAGGCGCGTGTTTATGAGAGGCGTGTTTATGAGAGGCGTGTTTATGAGAGGCGTGTGTTTATGAGAGGCGTGTGTTTATGAGAGGCGTGTTTATGAGAGGCGTGTGTTTATGAGAGGCGTGTGTTTATGAGAGGCGCGTGTTTATGAGAGGCGTGTGTTACTGTGCGGCTTGTTTATGAGAGGCGTGTGTTTATGAGAGGCGCGTATTTATGAGAGGCATGTGTTTATGAGAGGCGTGTGTTTATGAGAGGCGTGTTTATGAGAGGCGTGTGTTTATGAGAGGCGTGTGTTACTGTGCGGCTTGTTTATGAGAGGCGCGTGTTTATGAGAGGCGCGTGTTTATGAGAGGCGTGTGTTTATGAGAGGCGTGTGTTTATGAGAGGCGTGTTTATGAGAGGCGTGTTTATGAGAGGCGTGTTTATGAGAGGCGTGTGTTTATGAGAGGCGTGTGTTACTGTGCGGCTTGTTTATGAGAGGCGTGTGTTTATGAGAGGTGTGTGTTTATGAGAGGCGTGTGTTTATGAGAGGCGTGTTTATGAGAGGCGTGTTTATGAGAGGCGTGTTTATGAGAGGCGTGTGTTTATGAGAGGCGTGTGTTACTGTGCGGCTTGTTTATGAGAGGCGTGTGTTTATGAGAGGCGTGTGTTTATGAGAGGCGTGTGTTTATGAGAGGCGCGTGTTTATGAGAGGCGCGTGTTTATGAGAGGCGTGTTTATGAGAGGCGCGTGTTTATGAGAGGCGCGTGTTTATGAGAGGTGTGTGTTTATGAGAGGTGTGTGTTTATGAGAGGCGTGTTTATGAGAGGCGTGTTTATGAGAGGCGTGTTTATGAGAGGCGTGTGTTTATGAGAGGCGTGTGTTTATGAGAGGCTTGTTTATGAGAGGCGTGTGTTTATGAGAGGCGTGTGTTTATGAGAGGCGTGTTTATGAGAGGCGTGTTTATGAGAGGCGCGTGTTTATGAGAGGCTTGTTTATGAGAGGCGTGTGTTTATGAGAGGCGCGTGTTTATGAGAGGCGTGTTTATGAGAGGCGTGTGTTTATGAGAGGCGTGTGTTACTGTGCGGCTTGTTTATGAGAGGCGTGTGTTTATGAGAGGCGCGTGTTTATGAGAGGCGCGTGTTTATGAGAGGCGCGTGTTTATGAGAGGCGTGTTTATGAGAGGCGTGTTTATGAGAGGCGTGTGTTTATGAGAGGCGTGTTTATGAGAGGCGTGTGTTTATGAGAGGCGTGTGTTTATGAGAGGCGCGTGTTTATGAGAGGCGTGTTTATGAGAGGCGTGTTTATGAGAGGCGTGTGTTTATGAGAGGCGTGTTTATGAGAGGCGTGTGTTTATGAGAGGCGTGTTTATGAGAGGCGTGTTTATGAGAGGCGTGTGTTTATGAGAGGCGCGTGTTTATGAGAGGTGTGTTTATGAGAGGTGTGTGTTTATGAGAGGCGTGTGTTTATGAGAGGCGTGTGTTTATGAGAGGCGTGTTTATGAGAGGTGTGTGTTTATGAGAGGCGTGTTTATGAGAGGTGTGTGTTACTGTGCGGCTTGTTTATGAGAGGCGTGTGTTTATGAGAGGTGTGTGTTACTGTGCGGCTTGTTTATGAGAGGCGTGTGTTTATGAGAGGCGTGTGTTTATGAGAGGTGTGTGTTACTGTGCGGCTTGTTTATGAGAGGCGTGTTTATGAGAGGCGTGTGTTTATGAGAGGCGCGTGTTTATGAGAGGCGCGTGTTTATGAGAGGCGTGTTTATGAGAGGCGTGTTTATGAGAGGCGTGTGTTTATGAGAGGCGTGTTTATGAGAGGCGCGTGTTTATGAGAGGCGTGTTTATGAGAGGCGTGTTTATGAGAGGCGTGTGTTTATGAGAGGCGCGTGTTTATGAGAGGCGTGTGTTTATGAGAGGCGCGTGTTTATGAGAGGCGCGTGTTTATGAGAGGCGTGTTTATGAGAGGCGTGTTTATGAGAGGCGCGTGTTTATGAGAGGCGTGTTTATGAGAGGCGTGTTTATGAGAGGCGTGTTTATGAGAGGCGTGTTTATGAGAGGCGTGTTTATGAGAGGCGTGTTTATGAGAGGCGTGTGTTTATGAGAGGCGTGTTTATGAGAGGCGTGTTTATGAGAGGCGTGTTTATGAGAGGCGTGTTTATGAGAGGCGTGTGTTTATGAGAGGCGTGTTTATGAGAGGCGTGTTTATGAGAGGCGCGTGTTTATGAGAGGCGCGTGTTTATGAGAGGCGTGTTTATGAGAGGCGCGTGTTTATGAGAGGCGTGTTTATGAGAGGCGTGTTTATGAGAGGCGCGTGTTTATGAGAGGCGCGTGTTTATGAGAGGCGTGTTTATGAGAGGCGCGTGTTTATGAGAGGCGTGTTTATGAGAGGCGCGTGTTTATGAGAGGCGCGTGTTTATGAGAGGCGCGTGTTTATGAGAGGCGCGTGTTTATGAGAGGCGCGTGTTTATGAGAGGTGCGTGTTTATGAGAGGCGTGTGTTTATGAGAGGCGTGTTTATGAGAGGCGTGTTTATGGGAGGCGTGTGTTTATGAGAGGCGTGTTTATGAGAGGCGTGTTTATGAGAGGCGTGTTTATGAGAGGCGTGTTTATGAGAGGCGTGTGTTTATGAGAGGCGTGTGTTACTGTGCGGCTTGTTTATGAGAGGCGTGTGTTTATGAGAGGCGTGTGTTTATGAGAGGCGCGTGTTTATGAGAGGCGTGTTTATGAGAGGCGTGTGTTTATGAGAGGCGTGTTTATGAGAGGCGTGTTTATGAGAGGCGTGTGTTTATGAGAGGCGTGTGTTTATGAGAGGCGTGTGTTTGAGAGGCGTGTTTATGAGAGGCGCGTGTTCATGAGAGGCGCGTGTTCATGAGAGGCGTGGTAATGAGAGGCGCGTGTTTATGAGAGGCGCGTGTTTATGAGAGGCGCGTGTTTATGAGAGGCGTGTTTATGAGAGGCGCGTGTTTATGAGAGGCGCGTGTTTATGAGAGGCGTGTTTATGAGAGGTGTGTGTTTATGAGAGGCGCGTGTTTATGAGAGGCGTGTGTTTATGAGAGGCGCGTATTTATGAGAGGCGTGTGTTACTGTGCGGCTTGTTTATGAGAGGCGTGTGTTTATGAGAGGCGTGTTTATGAGAGGCGTGTTTATGAGAGGCGTGTTTATGAGAGGCGTGTGTTTATGAGAGGCGCGTATTTATGAGAGGCGTGTTTATGAGAGGCGTGTGTTACTGTGCGGCTTGTTTATGAGAGGCGTGTGTTTATGAGAGGCGCGTATTTATGAGAGGCGTGTTTATGAGAGGCGTGTGTTTATGAGAGGCGTGTGTTTATGAGAGGCGTGTGTTTATGAGAGGCGTGTTTATGAGAGGCGTGTGTTTATGAGAGGCGTGTGTTTATGAGAGGCGTGTGTTTATGAGAGGCGTGTGTTACTGTGCGGCTTGTTTATGAGAGGCGTGTGTTTATGAGAGGCGCGTGTTTATGAGAGGCGTGTTTATGAGAGGCGTGTTTATGAGAGGCGTGTGTTTATGAGAGGCGTGTTTATGAGAGGCGTGTTTATGAGAGGCGTGTGTTTATGAGAGGCGTGTGTTTATGAGAGGCGTGTGTTTATGAGAGGCGTGTTTATGAGAGGCGTGTTTATGAGAGGCGTGTGTTTATGAGAGGCGTGTTTATGAGAGGCGTGTTTATGAGAGGCGTGTGTTTATGAGAGGCGTGTGTTTATGAGAGGCGTGTGTTTATGAGAGGCGTGTGTTTATGAGAGGCGTGTGTTTATGAGAGGCGTGTTTATGAGAGGCGCGTGTTTATGAGAGGTGTGTTCATGAGAGGTGTGTTCATGAGAGGCGTGGTCATGAGAGGCGCGTGTTTATGAGAGGCGCGTGTTTATGAGAGGCGCGTGTTTATGAGAGGCGCGTGTTTATGAGAGGCGCGTGTTTATGAGAGGCGCGTGTTTATGAGAGGCGTGTGTTTATGAGAGGCGTGTGTTACTGTGCGGCTTGTTTATGAGAGGCGTGTGTTTATGAGAGGCGTGTTTATGAGAGGCGTGTGTTTATGAGAGGCGTGTGTTTATGAGAGGCGTGTTTATGAGAGGCGTGTGTTTATGAGAGGTGTGTTTATGAGAGGCGTGTGTTTATGAGAGGCGCGTGTTTATGAGAGGCGTGTTTATGAGAGGCGCGTGTGCGTGTGTTTATGAGAGGCGTGTTTATGAGAGGCGTGTTTATGAGAGGCGTGTTTATGAGAGGCGCGTGTTTATGAGAGGCTTGTGTTTATGAGAGGCGTGTTTATGAGAGGCGTGTTTATGAGAGGCGCGTGTTTATGAGAGGCGTGTTTATGAGAGGCGTGTTTATGAGAGGCGTGTGTTTATGAGAGGCGCGTGTTTATGAGAGGCGTGTTTATGAGAGGTGTGTGTTTATGAGAGGCGTGTGTTTATGAGAGGCGTGTTTATGAGAGGCGTGTTTATGAGAGGCGTGTTTATGAGAGGCGCGTGTTAATGTGGGGCGCGTGTTTATGAGAGGTGTGTTTATGAGAGGCGTGTGTTTATGAGAGGCGCGTGTTTATGAGAGGCGCGTGTTTATGAGAGGCGTGTTTATGAGAGGCGTGTGTTTATGAGAGGCGTGTGTTTATGAGAGGCGCGTGTTTATGAGAGGCGCGTGTTTATGAGAGGCGTGTTTATGAGAGGCGTGTGTTTATGAGAGGTGTGTTTATGAGAGGCGTGTTTATGAGAGGCGTGTTTATGAGATGCGCGTGTTTATGAGAGGCGCGTGTTTATGAGAGGCGCGTGTTTATGAGAGGCGTGTTTATGAGAGGCGTGTTTATGAGAGGCGTGTTTATGAGAGGCGCGTGTTTATGAGAGGCGCGTGTTTGAGAGGCGCGTGTTTATGAGAGGCGTGTGTTTATGAGAGGCGCGTGTTTATGAGAGGCGCGTGTTTATGAGAGGCGTGTTTATGAGAGGCGCGTGTTTATGAGAGGCGTGTTTATGAGAGGCGCGTGTTTATGAGAGGCGTGTTTATGAGAGGCGTGTTTATGAGAGGCGTGTTTATGAGAGGCGTGTTTATGAGAGGCGCGTGTTTATGAGAGGCGCGTGTTTATGAGAGGCGCGTGTTTATGAGAGGCGTGTTTATGAGAGGCGTGTGTTTATGAGAGGCGTGTTTATGAGAGGAGTGTGTTTATGAGAGGCGTGTTTATGAGAGGCGTGTTTATGAGAGGCGCGTGTTTATGAGAGGCGCGTGTTTATGAGAGGCGCGTGTTTATGAGAGGCGTGTTAATGAGAGGCGTGTTTATGAGAGGCGTGTTTATGAGAGGAGTGTGTTTATGAGAGGCGTGTTTATGAGAGGCGCGTGTGTTTGAGAGGCGCGTGTTTATGAGAGGCGTGTTTATGAGAGGCGTGTGTTTATGAGAGGCGTGTGTTTATGAGAGGCGTGTTAATGAGAGGCGCGTGTTTATGAGAGGCGCGTGTTTATGAGAGGCGTGTTTATGAGAGGCGTGTGTTTATGAGAGGCGTGTTTATGAGAGGCGTGTTTATGAGAGGAGTGTGTTTATGAGAGGCGTGTTTATGAGAGGCGCGTGTGTTTGAGAGGCGCGTGTTTATGAGAGGCGTGTTTATGAGAGGCGTGTGTTTATGAGAGGCGCGTGTTTATGAGAGGCGCGTGTTTATGAGAGGCGTGTTTATGAGAGGCGTGTGTTTATGAGAGGCGTGTTTATGAGAGGCGTGTTTATGAGAGGCGCGTGTTTATGAGAGGCGCGTGTTTATGAGAGGCGCGTTTATGAGAGGCGTGTGTTTATGAGAGGCGTGTTTATGAGAGGCGCGTGTTTATGAGAGGCGCGTGTTTATGAGAGGCGCGTTTTTATGAGAGGCGCGTGTTTATGAGAGGCGTGTGTTTGAGAGGCGTGTTTATGAGAGGCGTGTTTATGAGAGGCGCGTTTTTATGAGAGGCGCGTGTTTATGAGAGGCGTGTTTATGAGAGGCGTGTGTTTATGAGAGGCGTGTGTTTATGAGAGGCGTGTTTTTATGAGAGGCGTGTGTTTATGAGAGGCGTGTGTTTATGAGAGGCGTGTGTTTATGAGAGGTGTGTTTATGAGAGGCGTGTTTATGAGAGGCGTGTTTATGAGAGGCGTGTGTTTATGAGAGGTGTGTTTATGAGAGGCGTGTTTATGAGAGGCGTGTTTATGAGAGGCGTGTGTTTATGAGAGGCGTGTGTTTATGAGAGGCGTGTGTTTATGAGAGGCGTGTTTATGAGAGGCGCGTGTTTATGAGAGGTGTGTTTATGAGAGGAGTGTTTATGAGAGGCGTGTGTTTATGAGAGGTGTGTTTATGAGAGGCGTGTTTATGAGAGGAGTGTTTATGAGAGGCGTGTGTTTATGAGAGGCGTGTGTTTATGAGAGGCGTGTGTTTATGAGAGGCGCGTGTTTATGAGAGGCGCGTGTTTATGAGAGGCGCGTGTTTATGAGAGGTGTGTTTATGAGAGGCGTGTTTATGAGAGGTGTGTGTTTATGAGAGGCGTGTGTTTATGAGAGGCGTGTTTATGAGAGGCGCGTGTTTATGAGAGGCGTGTGTTTGAGAGGCGCGTTTTTATGAGAGGCGCGTGTTTATGAGAGGCGTGTGTTTATGAGAGGCGCGTGTTTATGAGAGGCGTGTTTATGAGAGGCGTGTTTATGAGAGGCGTGTTTTTATGAGAGGCGCGTGTTTATGAGAGGCGTGTTTATGAGAGGCGTGTGTTTATGAGAGGCGTGTGTTTATGAGAGGCGTGTTTTTATGAGAGGCGTGTGTTTATGAGAGGCGCGTGTTTATGAGAGGTGTGTTTATGAGAGGTGTGTTTATGAGAGGTGTGTGTTTATGAGAGGTGTGTGTTTATGAGAGGTGTGTGTTTATGAGAGGTGTGTTTATGAGAGGTGCGTGTTTATGAGAGGCGCGTGTTTATGAGAGGCGCGTGTTTATGAGAGGCGCGTGTTTATGAGAGGCGCGTGTTTATGAGAGGCGCGTGTTTATGAGAGGCGTGTGTTTATGAGAGGCGTGTGTTACTGTGCGGCTTGTTTATGAGAGGCGTGTTTATGAGAGGCGCGTGTTTATGAGAGGCGTGTGTTTATGAGAGGCGCGTGTTTATGAGAGGCGTGTTTATGAGAGGCGCGTTTATGAGAGGCGCGTGTTTATGAGAGGCGCGTGTTTATGAGAGGCGTGTTTATGAGAGGCGTGTTTATGAGAGGCGTGTTTATGAGAGGCGTGTTTATGAGAGGCGCTTGTTTATGAGAGGCGTGTTTATGAGAGGCGTGTGTTTATGAGAGGCGCGTGTTTATGAGAGGCGTGTTTATGAGAGGCGTGTTTATGAGAGGCGTGTTTATGAGAGGCGTGTGTTTGAGAGGCGTGTTTGAGAGGCGTGTTTGAGAGGCGTGTGTTTGAGAGGCGTGTGTTTGAGAGGCGTGTGTTTATGAGAGGCGTGTGTTTATGAGAGGCGTGTGTTTATGAGAGGCGTGCGTTTGAGAGGCGCGTGTTTATGAGAGGCGCGTGTTTATGAGAGGCGTGTGTTTATGAGAGGCGCGTGTTTATGAGAGGCGCGTGTTTATGAGAGGCGCGTGTTTATGAGAGGCGCGTGTTTGAGAGGCGCGTGTTTATGAGAGGCGCGTGTTTATGAGAGGCGCGTGTTTATGAGAGGCGTGTGTTTATGAGAGGCGTGTTTATGAGAGGTGTGTTTGTGTGTGGATCACGTGGTTATCACAAAAAAATTATTTTTCTGTTGATTTTGATTTGTGTAAATCTTATGATAAACCCACACCTTTAACATTTTTTGTGCATTTAAAATGTACTTTGTACTTTGTGCACATTTTTGTAAAAGCAGTTTAGCCACATTTTGCTGATTAATGGTTTCAAATGTTCCAGGCCCCTTTATAGTAAATTCTTCACAATGGGGGTACACGGCCTGACAAGTTATGTGGAAGGAAACCAGCAGTTCTTCACTGATCTAAAGCTGAGAAACACCCATCTTGTGATTGATGGCTGCAGCCTGTATTTCCGTCTGTACTTCACCACTGGCTTGGACCAAATAAGGGGAGGAGACTACGATGCATTTGCTAAAGTGGTGCAGCGTTTTTTTGATGCTCTGTCTTCATGCAACGTGAGTCCATTTGTGGTTTTCGATGGTGGAATGGACGAGACAGATAAGAAGTTCAAAACTCTGCGGGAGCGAGCTCAGAGTAAAATACATGAAGCTCATTCCCTGTCCCGAGGGTCTCATGGCAGCGTTCTGCCCCTGCTTACACGTGAAGTCTTCAGGCAGCTCCTCTGTGAGCTTGCTGTACCCCTGGTGCAGTGTATCTCTGAAGCTGACTTTGAGATCGCCTCTCTAGCACATCAGTGGCGATGTCCAGTCCTCACCAATGACAGTGACTTTTACATTTTTGATTTGTGTGGTGGCTACCTGCCAATGACGTTCTTTGAGTGGGACAATGTTTGCAGTAAGGCATCGGAGCGTTACATCCCTGCACGTCGATTCACCGTTAACCGCTTCTGCTCGCACTTCAACCACATGAACAAGCAGCTGCTGCCACTGTTCGCTGTCATCACTGGTAACGACTACACACATGCAAAAACCACAGAGATGTTCTTCAGCCGGGTGGAATTACCGATAGTACCAAGACGGAGGGGAAGTCAATCCAACCCCCGGATTGAAGGCTTTTTGCGCTGGCTGTCAGCATTTACCAACCCTGTGGCTGCGCTGGAGGAAGTATTGGAGATCCTGGGAGGCAAGCAGAAAGGCAACCTCCGAAAGCAACTCACAGCAGGGATTCAGGACTATCAGCTTCCACCTACCAGCAGTCTGGCCCACTTCTTCTCAAACAGTCAACTACAAACATATGATCCCCTGAAGCTTCCGGCAGCATTGACGTCACAGCCAGAGTGGCTCTTGAAGAGGATCACATCAGGCAGTCTGCCCCCTCTGGTGTTGGATGTTCTGGTGCTCCGGAGAGCCATTTTGATAGCTCAGGTAGAAAATAGTCGTCTGCCTAGTAGTCATGAAGCCTCACTGAACATTCGCAAGACGATCTATGGCTTGCTCCTACTCAGGAATGCGATGCAGGGTAATGCTGGTCGTGGACAGAGGGGTAGAGGAGGGGGAGGAATGAAGAGGGGGGCGTTGACTGAACAGGCTCAGAGGTTGAGCGCCCCGTGTTTTGTGGAGGAATATGACAGGCTCGAGCTCAATCTCAGGAGAACCACAGTGGAGGCTCAGCTACCTACACATCACCCACAGCTCAGCCTGAACACTTTAGACCAGGTAAGCTAAGATTACAACAGTCATGTTATAAGATTTTATTATAAACTGAGGATCTAGTAGGTCTACCTGATCACTTCTCTGCAATCTTCCCCACATTCTTGCTTAGGTGGCCACATCTGTGAAACTCAAGGTGTTGTTAGGAACTCTGGGGGTGATGGAGCATGTGCTACAGCTCGTAGTTCCACATCTCCACCTGCCTGTGTGTGTGACATATTTTTGGGCACACTCCTCCACACCAAAGCCCAGCCACTCACTGCTGCAGTGTGTGGTGCTAGGGCTAGTGTATGGTGAACTGTGCAGACGCAAGGTCATGCTTGAAGGTAAGGAGAGCCTCTTGTATGTAGATTTAGATCGAGAGTGAGACCTGATGTAGTTTTTTTGTAGTGTTAAAGTGATATTGTCTTCACAGTTTCTGTATTTTAGGAAAATTGAAATGACATTTTGGTACATTTGTAAGATTTCTTTTTTTTTTTTTTTACCTCTACAGATCCCCTGCATGTGTGTGCTTCAACTGCCAAAGTCTGCCAGCGATTAGACCAACTGAGAATTAACTCCGCCCAGAGGAGGGGTGTAGACTTGGGTGTGGCTCATTCTCTTAGCCAGTGGCAGTCTTGCATGTGGGCCGGGATTTACCTGAACCAGCTGTTGTGTTTCCCACTCCATGAGCCTCGGTGTGCCTGGTACTGTATATTCTTAAGCTCTTTGGATTTAACACTATTACATACAGACAGGGGACAATTTACAGGACCATTTCAGCAAAATGAATAAATTGGTCTGTATTTAACTGTAGTTTCGAAACCCAGGAGAAAGTTTAGCGCGCTCCGGTCCTGGAGTTCTCCGAGAACAGAGGATCTCCTGAGCAGGAAAAGTAACACTAGCAAGAGTTATCACTCACAAATACATTAAAAGAGCGGTCTAATTCTCCCAATAAAACGAGGCATGAGCCAATCGACGTGTGAACCTGGAATCTGATCTGCGCAGGTGTTTTAAACTCTCCAACATTAACAGACTCTTTCTGAAAACTCCTGAAATATGCGCACAAAGAAGTGTCAAATCTAAAACTTTACAAATAATGTTAATGGTGACCGACACTCTCTCCTGCTCAACACTGTGCAGCGTCGACTGTGAAACTGTCAGCCAGTAGTAGAAAACCGGTTATGAAAGGATTATACTGAACGTGTTCTGTTTTTTTAACAGTTTACTGCAGAATCACTATAAAATGCATCATCCAGCTGAGATTTCGTGATTGCTGCAGTTCCTGACGGCACAGCTGTAACATTATCACACCTCTCCTATGCACCTCTCCTACGCTCCTTACACCTGAAATGCTGGAAATGCTCGTGCTCCTGTCTTTTTTTTAGCCAAATGGTTCTGGAAAATTAAATCGTTTATTGCAATATTTTACAATGGAGTCAACTCAAGTCAAGTGGCTTTATTGTCCTTTCAACCATATACAGCTGGTCAGTACACAGTGAAAGGAAACGATGTTCCTCCAGGACCATGGTGCTACACACAGCACAGAACAACACACAACTACATGAGACTATAAATTACTACATACAGTGCACATGCAAACAGCACAAGACAATACAATGACTACTGAAACAGGACAACAGGCACAGTAAGAGACAGCGCAGCACAGACCAGTACACAGCTCTAGTGTGAAAGTGAATCAGATATAACAGCAGTGCAAAAGAGTAACAGTATAGTAAAATGCTGTGAATGTAAACATAACAACTATGACATAGTATTCGGCAGATAAGTTTATACTATATATGGACATAGCAGTTATTGGGGTAGCAGCCAGGTAGAGAGTATAGCAATGACAAGAAATTAAATATAATATTTTTATAAATACAGTAGCAGCAAAAAATGCAGGTAGTAAAAGGGAGTGGGATGGCGTTTAATTGAGAGAGAGAGAGATCGTGTGTGTGTGTGTGTGTGTGTGTGTGTGTGTGTGTGTGTGTGTGTGTGTGTGTGCGCGCGTGGGGACCTAAAATCGAGTCCCCACAATATTAAGCATTGCAGCATGTATATATTTTTTCAAGCTGAATCCCCCACTTAAAATCTTGTTAATCCCCAGCATTGACACATACCTGAAAATTTTGTGTGTGTGTGTGTGTGTGTGTGTGTGTGTGTGTGTGTGTGTGTGTGTGTGTGTAGGTGGGAGCTGCCTCAGAGGTGTGTACACTCCCCCTCTGACCAAAGACTGTAAAAACAATAGCGCTCACACACTTGATTACGTAGTACAGCAGTGCTGAACTCTGATTGGTTGAAATGGGAAGAAATTTCTGGAACTTTGCGCCAGTGAGGCAGTACTTCGTCGAGTGCCTCATTTCACTGAGTCACAGGTGGAGTTTGCTGAACTAGCACAGCATCCAAAGTCTATGTGAGTTAACTTTCACCATCAAACGAAAGATTTTAAAAGCTTATACTACTAAAAGATTTTATTAAATAAACTGTGTTAGAGTATAAACCCTTTATTGTACAGAAAATTTAAAATTGTGGTTTCCATAGTGGAGTAATCTCAGTAATTAGCTAGCGCTAGTTAGCTAGTAATTATTTTACCTTGTTAGCTAGTTCAGCTCTGACGAGGCAGTTAATCTGTCTCCATATATCAATCCCTTTATTTTGCTAATGCTAGACAGTGTACATATAACTCATTTTCCATAGAGATGACTTCAGAATCGGTGCAGTTGGTGAAAAGTGTAATAAAGGTGAAAGCATGGTTTCGAGAATGAGTCGGAGGAAGAGAACAAATGACGCTATTTTTCACTTTATCGCCTGTCGTGACAAAGCAGGGCTTGATGTAAAACACACTGATGCATTTAAAGGTGAGCAAACCAGATAAATTCATTTGCACTTAGCCTTGATAGAATAGTGGGTTTAGTTAGCGCACTGTGCTATTCCTAAACGAGGCAGGGGAGTGTTTACCGTGTCGGACTTCGCTAAAGGAGAGATCGTGCTGGAGTCCAGAGGAGATCTGATCAACTCTGAGGAAAGTCAAAGAAGACAGAGAGTTTACCACAACACCCTGAAAGGATTTATGTTCCACTTCCTCTGGCGGAAAATTCTGGACGTGAGTACGCGTTTATATTTTCTTTTATCCATTTCGATGGTCTGTACGGTTTGAGGTGCGGATTATTTAAATGCCGAATGAAACGTTTTGCCGTGAAAGAGGTTTTCACTCACTGCTCTGTACTTAGAGAAGGTCTGAGGAGAGATCTGCTCGATAACCTGCTGTTAGATTTGGAACAGTTTATTACTGCGACTCGTTAACATTTACAGCCTGAGAAAGCTAACGCTGAATATCCCGTGCGCGGGGGTTTGGGCAGCACCGACGCCATGTTTAAAGACACGTTCACAGTTTAGTGTGTGAGGGATTCACCTCGTTTCTGATTCACGTTTAACGATAATGTCCGTTTTATCAGAAAAACGATTTAGATAGCTTTTATTATTTGCCTTTTTAGTCTTGTTAAGTCTTTTTTTGCTGAATGTGTAACAGCTTTCTGTGACTTTGGTGCGCATCAGAAACGCAGCACAGCGCCACTCCTTTAGAATTAAAGTCCTTCTGCAGTTTTTGGTTCAAGTCGCACCTGGATTAGATTCACATTACCTTTAAATTCACTCACATTTCCACCAAATGAAATAACTGCAAAGCATTTAATGTCTGGTTTTATTAAGGTTTTAATTCTACAGCTATACCACTAAAATATGAATTTTTTTGATAAATAGCTGTCTTCTGTTTGTTCAGATTCAGTACTGATGCTGGAAGGGATGATGGCACTGTTGGAAGGCTGGTTAATGATGACCACATCAACCCCAACTGCAGAATGAAGAGAAGCATTGTGAAAGGAAGGCCCCATTTGTGCCTTTTTGCTTTAAGAGAAATAACACATGGAGAGGAGATCACATATAATTACGGAGATGGTGATTGTCCCTGGAGGAGTAAAGTAAGAACGTTACTTCTTTTAGCAATGGTGGATAATTAGATGCCAAATAGTGAATGTATTTTTGCATAATTTCCATTATGTATATGGAAAATTGGGATTAAAGAAGAAACTGTCTAGGGATGATCAGAACAGTGCCGATCAGTGTATGGCGCTGCTCACATGCTACATGCTGTTTCCATAACAGGAGTTCTCTTCTAATTTTATGTTTAATAGTGACTGTGATCATTTCAGGTGACAAAATCTGGAATGGACACAGACACTAATCGTCTGGAGTCGAGGGAACCTCTGGAGATGATTCCCATTGCACTCAACATTCACAGCACAAATCTGCTTCCCGCATCCAGGTAAGTAAACTGCTTTAATTCATGCATGTCTGCATCTGTGACTTTAACCGTGGCATGGTTGTTGCTACCAGATAGCCTGGTCTGAGTATTTCTGCTGATCTCCTGGGATTTTCACACACGACAGTCTCTAGAGTTTACACAGAATGGAGCGAAATACACTGACTGAGGGACGGTTCTGTGGGTGGAAACGGCTTGTTGATGAGAGAGGGTCAGAGGAAAATGGCCAGATTGGTTCGAGCTGCCAGGAAGGATACAGTAACTCATATAATCACTCTTTACAACTGTGGTGAGCAGAAAAGCATCTCAGCATGCACGAAACATCGAACCTTGAGGTGGATGAGCTACAACAGCAGAGGACCACATCGGGCACCACATCGCAGAAGGTATCAGAGCTCTCTGCCCATTTTCTGTTCTGCAATCACTCTTTAATGGATGAAGAAAGTCATCCTCTGGACTCTGATCTTACCTCTGCAGATGATCCGCAGTAGTCTGCATTCCTAGTTCAAGTAAGAAAATGCTTTTGTTTTTGTTCTCTTATACAATATGTGCCAAACTTTGCTTTGTTGGCCTAATAAGAAAGTCAAAATGTCATCAAAAGGCAAATATATTTTTTTCACTTACTTTCCACTAGTGGGTTTTTAAATATGAAATCAGGTGCCAGCTGAAATGTTTGCTGGTGAATAGTATTGTATACTGCAACTACAAGTGGAAATAAGCACTCCTCAGGTGGGAGAAATCGTCACTATTCTGAATATAAAATAACTGAAGACTGCAGTGGTCATTACTTAGTGTTCACTTTTCAGTTATATTGTCTGTTATAGCTTGAAGAGGTAAGCAGCCGTGATGCCTGCTCCATCAGTAGTGAGGAAAGCAGTGAAGATGAATATGTCCCTGAGCCTTCATGTAGTAGCTCAGATGAAAGTGCTCGCAGTCATATGATTTCATTTTCTGAAAGGAAAGCCAAGGCAATGATGAAAACATGTCCTAGCACTGGTCAGTCCAGGGCTGTAGATGCCAGTGAATCTGAACTTGTACCTGAACAGTCAAGTTCCGTTTTAATCAGAGGAGTTTCACAGCCAGCTAGTAAAGCGAGAGTGTAACAGTACTGTCTGTTTTGCAGCAAACCACTATCAGAAATGCCTGAGGTTGTACAGTGTGGAAAAGGTGATCTTGTACCAGGTAAGGGGCCACAAAAAGATTGTGATTCAATCAGCTTTGTCCAACTGTCAAGGACTCTTTGCTAAACTGTTTCTCTGGCGTCATATGAAACGGTGTAAGCTGAGCATAAATGATCATTCCCATCCCAAACCAGGAAAGAACAGGGTGCTTTCACAAAGTGCTTATATGGGACCTGCACCTCCTGGAACTAGTGCTGGTCTGTGGAAACTTTTCAGTAACATCACCCATCACAAGGTGGTACTTGCCATTAAAACAGACTTGTACATCAGACGATTAGGAGAATATTTTTGGGTTCAGATGTTGGCAAACATGAATACATTCAACGGAAAATGAGGGAAGTTGGAAGATTGTTAATTACAGCAAGGGAAGTTACTCCTTTGTGTAAAATGGAGAATTTTGTGGACAGCTAACTTTATGCATGTCATCACTGCTGTCAGAAAAGCCAGTGGTTAGTGCACATTTCAATGACCATCCCTTGCACTGAAGCTGGGTCATAGCTTACAGAAGATTGCTTCTTTGGTCTCATGTCAAGCGATGATGGATAGGGACAGTAAAAAAGCGCACAACTGTTCAGACATGTATGCGGCACGATGGAGTGAACTGATCTCATCACATGCTCTCCGGACACAGAGAGAAGTTAAGTGGAATGCTCCGCTTCTTCTTCCTTTTACTGAGGATGTGAAAATGCTGCGCTTGTATCTTAATCAAAAGCAAGAAGAGTATTTTTAGAAACTATCAGCAGATGCTTCCTCCAAGAACTGGACACTTCTTACAAAGGTGACTCTGGCTCAGACTATCCTCTTCAATCACAGAAGAGAGGGTGAGGTCTCAAAAATGCCTCTAACGTCATTTACCAGCAGAAATACAGATGACTCGCACAATGACGTTGCTCTTGCACTGTCAAAGCTTGAAAAGAAACTTTCATTTTTCTGGCCTTGAAATACGTGGAAAGCGAGGACAAAAGGTTCCAGTTCTTTTAACACCTATAATGCAGAAAAATATGGAGCATCTTGAAGAAAAAAGAGAAAAATGTGGAATTCCATCTGAATACATGTTGCATGTTTGCATGTTTGCACGTCATGCAGCACTATCACACCGAAGGGGATCGGATTGTCTTTGTGAGTTTGCAACAGAATGTGGAGCAAAGAATCCAAAGGCACTTTCGTCTACAAAGCTCCGTAAACACATAGCAACACTGTCAAATGTTCTGAACCTCAATAATACAGAATTGGATCAGCTGGCTGACTTTTTAGGGCACGATGTGAGAATACACAGAGAATATTACAGACTTCCTGAAGGCACTCTCCAGCCGGCCAAGACAAGCAAAATTTTGATTTTTTGGCTTTAGAGACAGGAAGACTTCGGGAGTTCAGTGGAAAAAACCTAGACGAAATTGACATTGATCCAAATGGTGTGTTGAATGGAGTTCATCAGTGTTTTGCTGCATAATAAATGGAGAAAAAACAGATATTTGTAGAGATTTGCATGCATTGGTGGGTGTAAGGTCCTGACCAAATTTGGCAACCTGCATTCTCCTTTATAGTGTAGAATCACACCCTAGCAACCACCTGGCATAACATGACCACCTAGCAACACCCTAGCAACCACCTGGTATACCACAGCAACCACCTAGCAACACCTTAGCGACCACCTGGTATACCATAGCTGAAAGGTGTGGTCAGTGGCTATAGTAGAGGAGGTCACAGATTAGTTGTGGGTGCATCGTAAAGTGTCATGTGACTGGTGGAACCGGTGGCACTGAGCGTGCATTAACAGTGCCAGGGGGCTTGTCACTGTTCAGCCTTCTGGAGGTGTTGTAGGCTTAATTCACCAAAACACTGTCTAGTTGGCAGCCCCCAGTGAAAAGCCTGTGATGTGATGGGCTCCAAAGTGGGTTTTATCTATCGATAGGGTGGTAAACAGGAGACGGAAGGTTAGCCAGACCTTTTTCCCCCTAATGACTTGGCACATGGAAGTAACATCTTAACACGTGTGTAACTGTAGTAGCAACCACCGAGTAACACCGTAGTAACACCATAGTGACCATTTGTTAAGCTCCGCAATCACTCTGTATTTTCTAATTATTATTATTATTATTATTATTATTGGGTGTCAGTTACTTAGAATGTGTTCAAAAAGAGTGCATTTGGTCTGTGTTTAAGTAGATCTTACACACAGAGCAGAACTGGACTTCTACAAAGAACCGAACCATCTACAAAGCAAGCCCAGGAAACTTCAGCTGAGAAAGCAGTACCACGTCAGTTCCCAGAGGTATTGTCTGATAAACAAACATGATGGCAAGCTTTTATGGAATTGAAAGATATTATGTTTTGATTCACACTGTTCTGCATTTATTCAGGTGTTAAGGTGGTTAAGGAAAAGAAATGGGAGACCAGTGAAGTGAAAGCGGTTGAACCTGTACAGGTTCATCAAATCTTGCACAGTGCCAGGAAAAAGACAGTGTGAGGTATAAAAGCTGAACCTGTTGCACTGAAACACAGGAACCGATTGTCTGTCACGTTCTTTGTGAAGAACAGAATCACTGCTCTTAAAAGGAAACTGTAATCCAGAAACAGTTCTGCATGGTTTCAATGGTTTTATTTGCACAGATCAAGTTGGTTTTATTTGCACAGATATTTGTGTTGTTTTTTTTATTTTTATCTTTTTTGTTTTTTATTTTAATTATGCCAGAAAAATGTTATTTTATTGTACAGATTTGTTGATGTACATTTAGTTTTTTTTTTTTATATACTTTTATACATTTTTGACTGGAACGTTTGAGTGTTAAGCACTTGGTTTCAAGGCAATTACTAATGATCTGTGCAAAAATACTGCATTGCAAATGGCAAAACTGAGTTTAAAAAGAAATAAATAAAAGGCCTGTTATTCATGTGACGTAATCAATTATCTTATCTTACAAATATTCACTATAGCGGCATCCCAGTTGTTTGTAAAATTCGTCCCCAGATTGTTCAAGTACCTACATTGTAGAAATACCAGAAAGGTTCTGTGTGTGTGTCTGCTGGTCCTCACAAGTTTTGACTAGCAGAAATTGTCCCCAGAATGTGAGAAAATGTCACATTGCTTTATTAATGTATTTTCTTTAATTTAAAGTGACAGGCGTCTTTACAGCTTCAGTTGAAACATGAATCTGTCTTTCGTTTGCTCCTAAATATGGGTCCCCACATTGCAGAA
>NC_069732.1:19625971-19648471 GCF_027358585.1 Pangasianodon hypophthalmus | reverse complement strand
AGACTGTTTGTAACACAAATGCTCTATACAATATTCCAAAACTAATGTGTCTGTGAACTGACAGCTGCCTTTTAATTCCATGTGCAAGTTAGTATGTTGCAAGAACAAGAAATTTAAATATTTGAGAAATGTTTCTTTATTGCAACAATGTTTGTTAATGTTTATATGATAATTACTAGCTTTTATGTGAATCATGAAATAATTTAAACATCTATTCGACCAAATATTGGATGTTTGTACGTTCATTGAATATGATTTACATTTTCTTGTGTGTACAGTGCCAGTTGGCTTTTTCATTAAAGTAGAACAGCAAACAAATCACATGTTTCGTCTTTCTGTTTTTCGCTTGTTATTCATTTATGCAAATCACACACAATTTGCAGAATCTTGCAGCAAAGTTGGAAACACATGATTCTTTAATATTTCATTGAATTTGTCTTGAATTAGAAGAGGTGTCCACACGCTTGGCTCAGTGGTCAGCCTAGCACAGTGCTTCTCCAAGTTAATCCCAGTTACTCTGTTACCCACCATTATCAAAGTTATTATATACAAATAGGCCTAAATATAACGTCGACCTGTTGTGTTCAGAAATCCACACATCATCCACACGTATGGCACAGCTGGACCAGAGATGCTCCACAGAGACGGAATTACAAAGGATTGTTCTACTGTTTTAACAGTTTGGATAGATGTGTTATATTTTTAAGCAAGAATGTCATGACTTTCCTTACAAAGAAATGCATTTATTTTTTAAACAAAAAAAGTCCTGGGGTGTAAATACTTTATAACTACGGCAGAGAAGAGGAGAAATTCCTACTTTTAGGCTCACATCTGCACCATCTCTGCCTACTGGTCTGAAAGCAAGATGTTATATTGGGTACAGAACAAAGCATTTTGGTGTGAAGTAGACAGGCTGGCAGTCAGACACTGCGGAAATGTCTTCAACTAAACGGTCAAGTGCAACACTTACCAGCTGTGAGATTACACAAGTCAGGTAAAATCCTCGCAGCTAAACATTCTGCTTTAGCATTAAGATAAAAGCCGAATCTAACAGAGGATACAGCGGACCCAGACTCATCCAAACTGACATATTCCCCCATTCTGACGATTGATTAGGATGAGATGAGATGAGATGAGATGAGATGAGATAATCCTTTATTTGTCCCCCAGTGGGGAAATTTGCATTGTTACTGCAGCAGATATAAAGATATAAAAGAGAGACACACCAAGAATGCACAAAAACACAAACACACAGTATTAAAGTGACCAAACTAACATTTAACATTAACATTAACTGAAGCTCTTGCTCTGTACGAGTGTATGCGTTGCTGCTGCTTTATGATTGGCTGATTGGATAATTGCATGAAGGATGTAAGGGTGTAAGTGTTCCTAATAAATATGCTTCATATTTCAATTATACGATTAAACTTAAAGAAAATTAAACTCTGCTGTGATCATATGTGGCTGCTTTGTTATTATACTTTTACAGTTAAAAGGGGAAATGTATTGGAGTGAAACTTCCATTAAATGCTATAAATAGGCTAAAAGCATTTATGTGAGTAATAATTTGCTCATATGTAAAAGACAAGGCTTTTAAGCTACTGTACATTGCTCATGTAAGCAGTATTATTCCTGACAGTGTAGCAGTAAGAGTAAGAGTGAGGGATCAATGAGGAGCTGCTGGGAGTCAGTAAAGCTTCTCCACTTGACTACAAATCTTTTCCCTAATATCTCAGCGAGTCTCTCCGATGAACTCTTAGTATATGTTTATTCCTTTAATATTCCTTATATTGTTCATGGCGACTGACTTTCAGGCAGGAGGGAAACTATCTTTAGGCTGTGCTCCCCTCTCTCGGGTATCAGCGTGTGTTTGGACACGGGCAGGTCTGCAATAGTAAACGTGTCTAATCTTGGCAGGGGCTGCGGTGTGTTAGTGCTGTAAATAACGCAGGAAGCTCTCCTCACTCAACTGTCTGCCTTTATAGAAACTCAAGACCAAGGGGAAATAACAGGAGGATTGCGTGGAGACAGTGTTGAATAGGTGTGAGGAGGAAGAGGAGGAGGAAGAGGAGGAGGAGAGCAGAAGTGGTCGAGGCTAACACTAACTCAGATTCAGACTCAGACTCCTACAGCAGACAGAAACATGGCTTTGGTGACGATTGGACTGCAGCTCCAGCTCCTGCTTTACTCCGTCTCAGGCTTCTCACCTGGCGAGTTCAGTAACCAGATCCCTTCACCTACAGGTAAGACCCTGTTTATTCTCTTTGTAGGTTGTGTGCATAAAAAAACACAGCCCAGGATTTTGCATTACATTTGTCCAAAAATAACAACTGCACCAACTATAACGACATATAGGGCTACATTATTCCAACATATCACATAAATATGACAATTATAGCCATAGACAACTAAAGTTTGTGTGCACATGCATGTCATTAATTCTATAGCACTGTATAACACTTCTGCACCAATCTAATCTATTTTAATCTCTTCACTTTCACTCCTCATAGATATTAACAAAACGTTCATCATTCCTCAGCCTTATTCAGCTGATTAGACTCTACCTGTTTTCTCAAAGCTGCTTACAGCATCATCACAATCACCAGCAAGTTTATTACTGAACACTTCGCCTTCACCGTTCCGCCTTTCTCCAGCACTGCCTACTCTACCTGTATATTAGTTAATTTTTTTTATTTCTCACTTGTACAAATAACCTGGAAAATATGTAGAACATGTTGTAATGGTTTAAGTCATTACCTCAACACAAGTGTGTTATGTGGTTTAGAAAACTGTGTTATGGGCAGGGTTGCTAACTCTTTTCAGAGGAAAGGAGCTAAAGCATGCTCAGAAAGCCACTAGATGATGTCATGGACTAATACACACATTCATTTATTCATCATCATCATTTACATATTAATTATATGTATATTTATATGAGGTTATATGAAGAAGGAAGATTTTCTGAAGACAGAATAGAAGAGAATAAATCAGAATAGAGTTTTATCGGAATAGAAATAATAGATTATAATGTATTTCTTATTGAAATAAGACATATTTGTTCATAGCACCACAAACTAACCTTTTACACATTTACGAAATACTCTACCTTCTGTCGAGAATGCAGACAAAAGAAGCAGTGAGAGTGAGGAGTCATGAAATAGACATGAAGAGAGAGAGAATTTAAAATGAAGCACCAAAGTGCAAGGGTGGGACAAACAGTAGTGATCAGTGATTGGCCGTTAGGAACAGTAGTGATCAGTGATTGGCCGTTAGGAACAGTAGTGATCAGTGATTGGCCGTTAGGAACAGTAGTGATCAGTGATTGGCCGTTAGGAACAGTAGTGATCTGTGAATATCAAAAATATTTTAAAACTGGAATGTGTAAAACATTTAGAACTCTTAAAGGTTCTACGTGGAACCCTACAACAGTGTTTCCCTCTTAATTATCTAATGGACGCTTAAAAAACATTCATAACTTTTAAGAATGTGATTTTTATTTAATTCTATTTGACTTATAAACAGGTAGCTTCTTTAGAATTAAGAAGAATTGATTATTTCCTTCCCAAAAGGCTTTTAAAAACCACTGCTTCAAAATGCAAACACTGTAATTCCCACCTGTACGCCTGAGATCCCAGACCTCGTTCAGGAACCATGTCGTGATGTTGCTTCTTTTCCTTCTTTTCAATGCTAATGATGTTTTTAGTTACCTTTTACAACTGTGGAGGCTATTTAATCTTACCTTATTTTTATAGTGCTGGCTCCACTAGAAGTCTTGAAAAGATTTGACCCATGTTGCCTACAGACTCCGCCTCCGCCGCCCCTGTTCCCGCCCCCCCCCAGTGCGTGGAGGAGAGGTCAGGTGAGGGCTTAATGACGTCTCTGTATAAGTCTTCAGAGTAAATTTCAGAAAATATGTCACTAATCATTTTGACTAAATAACTGTATTTCCTGCTTAAAAAACAACTATAAACAATAAAAAATCCTACCATTTCTAATAAATTCTAATAATAAATACATTTTAAGAAATTTTAAAATGTTAAAATGTAATTTGATCATTAGACAGGTGATTTGATAGTCGTTTATCATTTAATTAAGAATCAGTTTCCTTGTGCTGCTCTTGCTGTTGTGATGTGGAAATAATTGTTAATTAATTGATAAGAGAGTTCAGGTAAACTCAAAGGCTCACACATGCTTTATGATCTTTGTTTTTAAGGTGTTTCCAGAATATGTGGAGGGTGAAAGAGGGAGAGGATGTGATGAAGATGATGTAATACAACACTGTCTCGCTGGACCTCCTGGACCACCTGGTCCTGCTGGACCACCGGTATGGAGAAAGATACAGACACGCTCCATTCAGCTAAAGATTGTAACTCGTAATTAGAGACCTCCGTCTCTAGGAAAAACCAAAGAAATTGCTCCTTCAACTCAGAATTCGTATCCCAAGGCTCCTCAAGCTCGAGTTCAGCAAGTGATGTCAAATCAACATGGCCGCTCACAGCATCAGTAGTAAACACAGCAGTGCTTCTTTCAATGAGTTACACGTATATACATGTATTAGCTTTAGATCAGTCCGCATACAGCATACAGTCATGTTCTCCTGTTAAATTTATTAACACTGACTCTACAGTTCACTGTTCTGAGGAAAATGTACATCACTCAGCACAGTTAGCTAGCTAGCTTGTTGCTAACGAAAGGAGAACACAGAGGCGTCCATCTTTTTTCCCACTTTGTAGCTTGAGTTCCGACTTCCCAATTCCGAGGTGAATGGAATTCAGCTTACAGAGCTGTAAACAGTTTTATTGATGCTCTTTATTTCAGGGCCAGAACGGCATTCCAGGAGTACAGGGTCCCAAGGGAGATAAGGTGAGTCTGATTGGTGAACTAGAAGAGAGATGAATTTATTCTTTTGAACATGACATAAACTATGGAATGTGCAAGTTCTCTTCTTTTCTCTGTAGGGAGATATAGGTCGACCAGGATCAAAGGTAAGACTGGACTCTAAAATAGCCTATATAGTTGATTAAAGTCTTAATAAAATCCAATCTTCAGACACTAACAGCAAGTGGAAGCACACAGTCTTTCTGCTGAGGTTGATTTCTGCCCTACAATGATTTGTCTAAAGCATGACCAGGATTTTTAATTACACTGATGCGAGCAGGAATTTAAGCAGAAAGATATGCTGGGTCGCACCTCTCTGTCGCTCGGGATCTAAAACAAACTGGATTAGTGTATTGTGTTTGCTTTATTCTTTTAATCCCATGTTTGTACTGCATCATTTTTCAGTGTTCCACAGGAGCCGCTTTAATGTTAATTATTCTCCGGTGTATTAACGCATGGCTTTGGTCCACTGCAGCATAGTCAGGCAATATCATTAGTGCTGAGCCCAGACATGGATCTCTTTACTGCACTGCAGATAGAATTTAGCACTGAGCTATTTAATTACACTGAACACTGAGAGAGAGAGAGAGAGAGAGAGAGAGAGAGAGAGAGAGAGAGAGAGATGAGTTGGCATACTGCTGGCCTGTGAATTTAGCGTACTCTCTTCATTATTGGAAGTGCATCACTTGGCTGTGTCCATATAGAGCTGCTTTTTTTGTAGACATCCTGGATTAAAAGTCTGTCAGAACATTTATTGTAATATGTGTATTATATTCCACATCTTCTTGGAAGAAATATCTGCTGCTGTCGTGCCTCAGGAAGTAAAAATGGAAGAAAAAATCAGTGGTGATTGATCGAGTCAGGAAGAGAATGCGTTTCTACTTCCCTGTGACTTCAGAAAGCTCTCTGCTCTTGCATTAGCATGCAGGTGTTCTAGCTTAGGCTAAAGGAGTAGCTGAATTTCTTAAGATTTTGAGGTCCAAAACCGTGCCTTCAGCTCATTCACTAAAATCACTGACTGTGTATTAAACAAATGAATCCACTTTCCTGCATATGAGTAATCACATTTAGTAATGTGTAAATTGACACCATGAAACCAACTGCCACACCCCCGATTGTAAACAGAAGTCTTTACGAAACAGATTTTTGTGCCTAGCCTTTCAGCTACACTGCCGGCTTCACACACAAACCGCTGAGACACACAGTCTATAGACTGATCTGTGTGTTTCCGCAGGGTCGCACTGGCCGGCCTGGTCTTCCTGGGAGGCCAGGCTCTGCGGGATGGCCCGGGCCCGAAGGACCCAAAGTGAGTTCTCCTTTTGTGCCACACATGCTAACACAGTACAGCACTGAAAATACTACCTTTAAAGTTCAAACCCAGGGGCAGATTAATGCACAGGCTAACCTTAGCTGTAGCGTAGAGGCCACAGTGACCAGGGGGCCTCTGTTCAACGGTTTTTACCAAATCCCAGCGCGTATTCGATTGATCTATAACTATTATTTCTACAATAGTAATTACTAGTGTTCAGGGATGGAGGTTTTAATATAATAGGCAGTTGACGAGTGTGCTGCGTGCATGACGGGTTAACGTCGCCCCTCCCTACGCCAATTTCAACTGTAACCTCATTAACCTACAAACAACAGCTACAGGGTCGTAACCACCATAGACACTGAGGGGGACACGCCCCACGCCACAATATCAGATATTTTTGATGCTGTTTTGCTGCACTCCATTATGCACCGCTATGTATGTTGTTAGGAGACGAAAAGTTAAAAAAGTTACAGTTTTACGTTGGTCTGCCTCAGCGGTCTAGCACCACTCATCAGTGTCATGTAATGTACAGTGCCTTGCAAAAGTATTCATACCCACTGAACTTTTCCACATTTTGTCACGTTACAACCACAAACAAAATGTATTTTATTGGGAGTTTATGTGATAGACCAACACAAAGTGGTACATAATTGTGAAGTGGAAGGAAAATGATAAATGGTGTCATGAAGTGGAAGTGGAAGGAAAATGATAAATGACAAAATGTGGAAAAGTTCAGTGGGTATGAATACTTTTGAAAGGCACTGTAATGCGTTACTGTCAATGTGACAAGACAAGAAACATTAATAGAGCCCTTTTCACCATATTATGTATAAGATTAAGAATGAATGTGTGCATACTGGGAATGAATTTAATGAACGTGGCTACCTGGATTTCCTGGGAGCCTTTCAGTAAATTCACTTGTCTAAGAAAATGATCCATAAAACTCAAAGTGGGAGATTTATCATCCTTGAAATCCCTGAGCTTAGGTGTCTGTGTAGACCTTAACCTGCCCCTGTTCAAACCCCCAGACTGTGCTCAGAGTGGCACTTCCTGTATACATCTTTATACTCTGCTCATCCACTGTGGCCAACAGGGAGAGAAGGGAGACCATGGACTGATGGGAAGTCCTGGGATGAGAGGACCAGTGGGAGCCAAGGTGAGGGTTAAATATGAACCCACTTCTAGCAGAACTTTAGCTACATAGCAGTGAGGATCATGGAGCTTGTCCCCTTAAATGGTCATTCTGTGTTACACATTCAGGACAGGCTGGTGTTAGGGCTGTACTGGGAGAATGTTTAGTTGATTGGAGTAATTTGTCCATGCAGACATTTCCTAACATGATGTAGATGCATTGTAGGATGATTTCTGACTGTGACTTTTAATATATAATGGGGCACATACAGCTGTCATCAATGAAATTATTCTGATTAACCACAAATAAAGACCAGCTGTTTCTGTAGGATTTTCTTCACATCTTCTTGGTTTCATCCGACTGCTGAAGCCATGGTCAGCAAAGAGCTTACAAAGCATGCATGGAATATCACTGTGGAAAAGTATCAATCAGGTGACGGGTACAAAATAATTTCCAAAACATTAGCTATACCAGCTGAACACCATGAAGGCCATTATGAACAATTGGAGAAAATGGAGCATCACAGTGACGTCACCAAGAACAGGACGTCCCTCCAGAAGTGATGAAAGGACAAGACAAAAGCTTACCAGGGAGGCTGCCAAGAGACCTACGGCAATATTAAAGCAGCTGCAGGAATATCTGACAATTCAATTTATTTGTATAGCGCTTTTAACAATGGACATTATCACAAAACAGCTTTATAGAAACATATAAATTCAGGATATACATTTTAAATTTGTAAATCCCTAAATTTATATGTCCCTGTGGGCCATCCTCAGCAGCAGTGAGTGACTTCCAAGTAATGAGAACTCCAACCAGAAGTAGGGCATCAGGATGGATCAGGCAGATCCGGAGAGCAGAAGGGGTCAGGATCACTGGCATCTCAGGAGTAGCATGTGTAGCTCGACAGAGAGATTATTAGGTATGCTAATTGTCACATAATGGTTAAGGACAATGTACTTTGTGTGCAGGGACTCCGGCAAAACTAGCTATGACAGCATAACTAAAAGGGAGAGCCAGAAGCTAACACAGACATGAGGGATCCTGGGACATAAAGCTCCAGCCACTCCACCGTCGACAAACCTGAGTGAACGTGTGAGAGTGGGGGGGCGACAGCATCCAAACATCCCAGTTCACCACAACACTCTATGCCTGTGAAACCCTCCAGACCTGCCCCTGTACCTAAGAAAACTATTCACAAAAGGCTTGACTAAACAAATATGTTTTCAGCCGAGACTTGAACACTGAGACTGTGTCTGAGCCCCGAACACTAAGTGGAAGGCTGTTCCATAACTGTGGGGCTTTGTAAGAGAAAGCTCTACCCCCAGCTGCAGCCTTTACTAATCGAGGTACCAACAAATAGTCTGCACCTTTTGATCTGAGTAGGTGTGGCAGATCATAAAAGACCAAAAGTTCGCTCAGGTACTGTGGCACGAGACCATTCAGTGCTTTATAGGTCAAGTACTGATTACTTTCTGCATGTGACAACAGGCTCTCTTATTCTTCACATGTCTGGGCTAGGGGGTAGGGTGGTTAGATGGAAGCCCTTTCCCACAAAAAACATCCAAGCCCAACTAAATCACCCCAAACCATGAGCCAAACTTATTAGACCAAGGTAGAACTTTTTGGGCATAATTCTAAAGTATCTATTTGGCACAAGACAGCTTATCACCCAAAGAACACCGCACCCATGATGAATCATGGTGGTGGCAGCATCATGCTGTGGGGCTTCTTCTCTTCAGCTGAGACTGGGGCTCTCATCAAGATAGAGAGAATCATGGATAACTCCAAATACCAATCTGTTCTGGCACAAAACCTGCAGGCCTCTCAGATGAAGAAACATTGCACTTTCCAGCATGATAACGGCCCAAAGCACAAATTCAAGTCAATAAGGGAACATCTTCAGAAGAAGAAGCTCAACATTTTGGAATGGCCCAGTCAGAGCCCAGATCTAAATCCTATTTAAATCCAGTGGAATGACTTGAAGAGAGCTGTATACAGGAGATCGCCTTGCTATCAGATAGATCTGGAGCATTTTTATAAGAAAGAGTGGAATAAAATTACCAAATGAAGTTGGTAGACTCTTACCCAAAAACACTGAGTGCTGAATTACAAGCAAAGCAAAATACTAGTAAAGGGGTGTGCATACTTATGCAACCAGGTTATTGTACATTTTTTCTTTTTCTTTTTTTTTCCCCATTGCAACATTTCTGTTTGTTTTTCACTTGGATGTTGTCGGTTGCTATTCACATTAAAGGTGGGAAAATGATCTGACACGATTTATCTTGGGGTCATTTTTAACATCACAGCAATCTGCGATTTTAACAGGGGTGTGTAAAGTTTTTATAGATACACCTGAGTGAAAACAACAATTCTAACAGTTATACTAATATAGCATTTTTTTACACAGGGCCTGCCTGGATACAAAGGAGAGAAGGTGTGTTTTTCAGAGAGAAATAATGTGGTAGTGGAGCTACTGCAACATTAATTGTGTCTCTATCACATGATTAATTTGTCTCAGAGTTTAGATCTGTTTTTTAGGGTTCACATGGGGAACCAGGAGTTCCAGGTCCAAAGGGCGACAAGGTGTGAGAAATCATTAAACACTGCAGGTTTAACTTGTTACTTTATATGTAGTGTTGCTGAAGAGGATTGGGGAGAGAATACGATGTCTCTGTGTTCGTGTGTGTAGGGTGTAAGCGGACATGCTGGCATGCTGGGACAGAAGGTAAGAGCTGGAGAATTTTAAGCAGCATTGTTTTCTTTCATATGTTGTATATTGTTGTGTGTGTGCTAGTGGATATTTGATATCACTCACTTTGTAGCTTTCTTTGTTTCCCTCTGTATGTTTGTGTGTATGTTTCCTGATTGTGTGTCTCAGGGTGAAATGGGACCAAAGGGAGAGGCTGGTGTGACAGGGATGCGTGGTCCTACAGGACGCCCAGGCAAAAGAGGAAAGCAGGTGAAAACAGACACATCCACAAATAATCCACAAAAAAATCTGAAATATTTACCCCTGAAGAAGCTGAGTATGAATTCAGAATCTGAATATGCAGATTTGCTGCTTGCGTTGGGTGTGAACAGAGGTGGACAAAGTTCTGGCAAATTACACTTAAGTGACAGCATAGATAATGTCTTAAAATCTTATTTTATACGAGTGTTTGTTTACTCCAGCGTACTGAAACATTTTACTGCGGTAGGGCTCAACCTCAACTTCCACACTGCAGTGCGGTGGATTATCCGTCTTCACACACACACACACACACACACAGATAGCTACAGCGCTAGCTACACTGTGTAGCATGAAAAGGTCGTGGCTGGTGATGAATTGGCACGATTCTAGATAGTTTTTTCTAAATTTATGAACTTGATTGGATGCTAAACTGAAATGCTTAGATGTTAAACTGAGTCCATTCAAAATATATGTAGCATACAGTCATTTACATTTATGGCATTTGGCAGATGCTCTTATCCAGAGCGACTTACAGAAGTGCTTTGAGTCTCTATCAATAAATACATCCTGATACTGGTTCATTAGGTCACAAACTAAGAGTACTATCAGTCGTAAAACTCTGTTGGGGAGGTAATATAGCAAAAAAAGCACACAGACAACACACTAACCACTGCACACCGGGAACACCCCACAAGACCTGGCATTTTGGAGATGCTCTGACCCAGTCGTCCAGCCATCACAGTTTGACCCTTGTCAAAGTCGCTCAGATTCTTACGCTTGCCCATTTTTCCTGCTTTCAACACATCAACTTTGAGAACTGACTGTTCACTTGCTGCCTAATATATCCCACCCTGTGACAAGTGCCACTGTAACGAGATAATTAATGTTATTCTCTTCACCTGTCAGTGGCTGTAATGTTATGGCTGATTGGTGTATAATTCCCTCCAAAAAGTCCCAATTCCTTCATCGTACCTGTTCTAAAAGTTTTTTGGGTTGTTCAGTCACTTTACAAGCAGGTCTCGAGCCCTCATGTCTCTCATCAACTCCACCACTGGTTTGTAGCCAATGGATCCATCCTCATAAGCAGTCTGGCTGGATATAGTCTGTCTGAAATTTTATAATATTGTCTTCCAGAACTCTCTGTGCTTCTGTGTACTTTCTCCTGTTGTTCAGCTCGTTCTATATGCAGCTCCAATCGAGAGGCACTTTGAGTTTTTCTCAATGCAGCCTTCACTCTAAAGTCCCGCTAGAGTGGAAAACCTTCTCTCCTCCCTCCAGGACCTCGTTTATTCTCATATTTTCCAGCAGCTTTGTGTTGAACTGGATTCACAGCTTTAGTATTCTGGCCTTTACCTCCTCCAAGTTCTTTCCCCTCCCTGGGTTCCTCATTCTTCTGCTTCTTCCAGTCTCACATTTACTTGTGTCATTTCTCCAGTAATAGCCTTGAGGTGCTGCTCGGAGGCTTGTTGAACAGTCTTGTATGTACAATCAGGTCCATAAATATTTAGACTTTGACACAGTTATGGTTATTTTAGTAGTATATTGGAGTTGATATTAAATACTGAATATGAGCTCAAAGTGTAGACTTCCAGCTTTAATCTGAGGGAATTTACATCCAATCAGGTGAACAGTGTAGGAATTACAGCACTGTATATATGTGGTCCTGCCCCCCTTTTTTAAGGGACCAAAACTAATCCATGGCCAGGTGTGTGTTATTCCCTCATTATTTCACTTACAAGTAAGCAGAGAAAAGGTCTAGAATTGATTTCAAGTGTGGCATTTGGTACATTCTTACAAAGAAAGAACATGTGGGTGAGCTCAGGAATGCCAAAAGACCCAGAAGACCACAGAAAACAGCTGTGTTAGAGGACAGAATCATTCTTTCCCTGATGAAGAAAAACCCCTTCACAACAGTTGGCCAGATGATGGTTGCTGTTAGAGTAAACAAAATGTTATTTTCTTAACTTTAATAAACTAGTTTTGGGAATGTATACAGGGATGGATTACTGACTGGCCACTAGAGGACCCTCAGCAACCGTAAATGTGAAGTGAATGACTAAGACATTATGCTGTCACAGATGACACAGTACATACAACATGAGCCAGTGAATGTAAAGTCACAGAATCTGAAATAAATTTGGAATTGTTATTGGTGTTTGGCTCTGAATATGTAAGCAATGAGTGGTCAGTTAGGTCCTAACTGTTTTTACCTGGAGCTAGGTAAGCAGAGTCGAAGCTTCTTAAAGAGCTGGACTTTAATGATTTGGTGGATGAGTGTGCGAGGTGAAATGCAAGAAAGAAGCCAATTGCATAAGGTGAGTCTGTCTTCTGCATAGCACGAGGTGCTGTTTTGCATGTGTTGGGTTACGGGTTCTCTTTATTGGCTCATGCGTGGCAGGGTGGGGAGGGGTTCCTGTGTAGGGTCCCGCCCAGGGGCCCTGAATGTGTACTATTTATCACCTCCAACAGAAATACTCTACACAAAGACCAGCTGAAGATAACATAGATGTGATTTTGATTCAGATAGTTGATGTATCATTACACACAGAACGTCATATACATGTTACAATCAATGAAATGACTAACAACACTAATTAAACACAAATACTCTTAAAATGCACTAGGTTATTAAAGAGAATGATTATGGCTGATTTGATTGGATATCACAGAAACATGTCTTACCACACCTCTTTTTAACGTTTCATACTAAACCCGCTGATGGTCATTAAAATACTAAGAATATGTAATGTCACAGTCTCTTTTCTTGAGCTTGTGTTATGATCACTGAAAAGGGGACAAATTTTCCACCTCAGAACTCACAATATGCAGTAGCTTTTTCTAGCTGAATTAATTCACTACCGAAACACACAGTGAGTCTGTGATTATGTGAGTGGCAGAAGATTCATGAGCACTAGAGTGATCACATGCACACGCACACGCACACGCACACACACACACACACACCATGCTTGGCCTCACACATTCAGTTACCCGATCTTACTTGTGCTAAATCGGTCAGGAGGTCTCTGTGTTCTGATGTGTATCCATGTGACAGTGTAAACACATACCCAGTGTGACCTCAGAACATTTTGGCCTGCAAGTTTCTGTGTTTTCATCTCTTCATACATCACTTTCTCACTCACAGGCTGATCATTCCTCAGGAGGTATTGTGTTATTGTCCCCATTTGGAAAAAAATAGTCTTAAAGCTCTTAAGTTATACTGTACAGAGGCTTGTACTTTCCCAATTCCCAAATGCCTATGTCTAGCTCCTTCATCTAGCTTTAGGTATCTAGTGCCTGTTAGATTCCTGCCCTGCAGTGTCACTTCAAGGATTTAGCACTAGAAACTAAACATATCTCTACCAGTCCTGATAAACAGGTTACTCTGTGTATGTTTCTAACAGGGATCTAAAGGAGAGATTGGTCGAATAGGACCAATGGGACCACTTGGCCCTGCGGGACCCAGTGGACAGCCAGGACCCCCTGGAGTTCCTGCCTCAGGTGACCAAAAATAAATCATTTCCATTCAGAGTTTATAAAATTGTCAGTCTAACGCTGTGCTCAGAATGCAGTTAAATTGTATGATCAAAAGAGCACCAACCACACACTGACACTGATGGACCTGTACTACTGTACTAAATAGTATTTTTTTTCTCCAATTTTTCTCCCGATTTGGTGATTTGCCAGTTCATACTAACTGGCTAGTTCTTGCAGATCTTCTGTCACTGCATTTTCTCAAACTGCTGCTCATGCTATGTCCTGGAGCAGAGTAACACACCCGGAGGAAAGCACTATCTGAGCTCACAGATGCCCATTTATTTTTAATAGAAATTTTGCCTGAAAGCGTCAGAATAGTTGTATGCAACACAAAAAGTTCAAGTCAGCGTGAGGTTTTTACTCTCATGTGCAGCGTTAAAGGACAGCATGGAAAGGGTTGCCAGGTTTCAACAAAATTTCCACCTCAACTACCTCATCTGAAAGACTTGAAACTACTCCAAAATGTTCAGGTATATGAAAAGAGTGATGCATTTTTCTTCTTTGTATTTTTAGGGGAAAAAATGTAACAGTGGTGCGCACTTCTGCCATGCATATTAATTATAATAATACATATTATAAGGTAATATTAACTATAATATTAATATTCATTGCAAGTGGTTTTAGTGTTCCTAAATGAATGGTCTCCATCTTTATTAAAAGAAAGTCTTCCTGGAAGATCATACGGTCATTATGATGAGAAGGATGTAACTGTAACTGTAAGGATTTAACTGTAATAAGAGATTCTGATAGTGTGTTCAGTGAAATCTTCTCATCTTTCTGGAATGCACCAAACTCAAACTAAAGTAAATCTGATCAGTTATTTTTAGCTGGCTGTTGTTGTCAAGTGTACATAATATTTTCTTGATTTGGGAAAGTTGGTTGCTCTGAAACATAGTCAGCTTGCTTACTCAGTCACATACTCTGCTCTTTATTATTAGAATTTGTGAATGATACATTACTTTTTTGTAGCAGCCCTGTTTTTTTTTTAGTGTTTTCGGTGTATCCAGGGAATAGTGGGAGGGTTAAATCTGAATATGAAAACAAATCTGAATATTTTGAGCATTAAACAGTAGAGATAACAGCACTGTGTTATACCCCTAATACACACACAGTATGTTGAATGCAGTGTATACTCGTCAGTATCCTGATTGTAAATCTGTGTATGGTGTACAGTGCTGTATGTGGGGGGAGAGAAAGGTGAGAAGGGGATGCCAGGTCCTCCTGGACAATGTGATTGCAGCTCCTTTGATACGAATGGCCCTGGTAGTGCATCACTGCAGCGCCGTGACAAATTCACCAAAGTTTCAGAGGTGAGTTCACGGTGCACACACTCTGTCACTGTCCAGCACTGTTTACATATTGAGCAGCTCAGTGGTTAAAGTCCTGAGCTATTGAAAAAAAAAAAAAAATACTCAAAAAAAAAAAAAAAAATACTCAAAACAAAAAAACTCAAATCCCAACACTGCCAGGAAGCTACTTTTGAGCACCTGAGCGAGACCCTTAACCCACAACTGCTCAGTTTTAGCTTTATGTCGATATTTACCCCCTTCTATGCTTCATTACATAGCAGCTGACAGAAATCAGCTTTCTCAGTTTGCATTTTCTATGGCCTGACTTTATTGGGTTTAAAGGCCAGTGCTTGAATTAAAGGGGGTGGTGCAGACGCTACTGAAATCAGCTGCCTGCGTGGCTTCTCCAGAAACACCTGCCAACCTCAGACGCATAATCTGCACACAAGCACCCATGTAGCACGAATCTGAATATGGTAAACGTTTATATACTCATGGATTTAACTTGAACTTACAGACTGTGAATGCAGCACTCAGGTCATATCCCACACTGCAAAAAAGAAAATCTTAACAAGTGGAATATCTAAATACAGGCCAGTTCATCTAAATTTACTGTCAGATAACATCTAAAGCTTGAAATTGTCTTGTTCTATTGGCTGATATTTTTGATTATTTTCAATAAAATAAAAACAAGCAAAATGATCAGCCTGTAGAAAGAGATGATTTCACACATGAAATGACTAACAGTGTATTGAACTAGACTTAATCATCTTATATTTGTTTTATTGTAATGGGAAAATCAGAAATGTGTTTTTTTACTTTGTAAGATAATTTTTGCAGTGTATTGCAGTGTATGTAAGTCACTCTGGATGAAATGAACTTCATGTGAATGTACATTACCAAATGAATACATGTAAAATGTAAACATGGTCTCACTTCTGTCTCTGATATATCTTAACCTGTACTCTGTAGTGTTACACTTCGTTTCTCTGTCTGTAGATATTTGTGGTGAACGGTGAGAAGGAACTGAGCGACCTCGACACAGAGAACGCTCTCGCTTTCTGCAAAGAACAGAAATCTCTCTACTTTAAAGACACAAATGGGTGGCAACCGATTCAGGTACCGTGCTTCCCCTCTTTACATGTGGTCATGATTACGCTGTGATGCGGCTGCAAGATTAATCTAGATTTCAGCCTTCATGAGATGGGTGTTGTATCAACGCTGAGAAAAAGCCATAAAATCCCACAACTTCTTCCCCCTAAAGGAGGCTACAGGATGATGTTATCTCTTTGCCACATATTTGTGAAGTAATTTTTATTATACTTTTTTTTTTTTTTTTTTTTTTTTACAGCTGCTCCCACTCCATGCGACAGAGAGGAAGAAGAGAGCAACATGGATGTGTGGGGATGGAGAGGTGCAGCTGCTCAATGGAGAGGAGTGTGATGACGGAAACAAAGTGGTCACAGATGAATGTGTGGGTAGGTCATGTGATCAGAAACAAACACGTTCAAGTTCACAGTTGTCTCATACTAGCTTATGAGTTACACAGTTACTGAGAAAAAGAGCTGATTGTAATCATCACTGCATTTAACTCCAGTTCTGTCTTTATCTCCCTGTAGGCTGTAAAAAGGCTTATTGTGGAGATGGATATCGGCACAGCGGTGCTGAAGAGTGTGATGGAAAGGACTTTGGCTATCAGACCTGCAAGACATACCTGCCAGGGTATGTACCACTCACACACACACACACACACACACACACACACACACACATACTCACACACACAAGTGGAAAGGGGAGTGCAAAGGATACATTTTTTAGATTCATTTTATTTATTTTCTCACAGTAATGCTACTATATGATGCTGTTGTGGCACCACAGAAAATTCCTTACACCTCCATCTGATAAAGTCTGCACTCAGTATTCTCCGTCTGTTCACTAGGACTAAAGTATTGGCACATTGCTTGGATTGCTCACAGCCATTAACACCATGTGTGTTTCATTGTTTAATAGTTCACCCTGTAAGGAAGAGAAGCAACAGCATTTTTTGTTTGTTTGTTTGTTTAAAAAAAAAATCTTATTATGAATTTCAAGTAGGATTTTCCAAATTGTTCCTGTCTCTAGTCACTCACAACCTACACAGAACCCTACCCTACTTTTTCCCCTGTGTGATGGAAAAGTGAAAACGGACACAGATAACTGGGTTGGGATTCAGCACACAATCTAGTGGCAGGTGTTCACTTTAAACATCACCACAATGCATTCTCTCTTATCATGTTTGTACAGGACCTTCGGACAGCTCAGATGCACCGAATCCTGCATCATCGACTCGACCGGCTGCAAGTATGTCACCTGAGCTCCTGACGCACGTGTGCATGCATGAGCACACATACAGGTCATCCTCCAGTGGAGCTCTCATCATGACACACTCTCACTGCGGAGCTGTTTAATAAAAATTAGGACTGTATTCATTCATTTTTGTTAATATAAATACATTTAATATTATTTAATAATTCCCCCATTTCACTGTCCTTAGAAGTGTGTGTGTTTGTGTGTGTGTGTGTGTGTGTGTTTGTGTGTTTTTGTGGGTGTGTTTCTGTGTGTGATTGTGACTATGTGTGTGTGTGTGTCTGAACACAGAAGAATGCTATATTTTTGCAGTCGCTAAGCTTTAACTGATTAATGCGTTCCTCAAATGAGGACTATCGTTATCACCGTGCTGTATGGAACCCAAAGTAATATGTGTATATGGATCAAATGTGAGACGTCCAGTTTTATATCTTCAAAGCCTGTTCATTTTTCAGAAAATTAAATTTACAAGTGATTCGCTGAAATTTTCTGAAAACCATTCTTTGGTGTGTAAATATATAGTGCAGGCAAAAATTACAGAATATTTTACCACTGCATGTATTGTTCTAGCTATAACTGCTGTGTTGAATTGTGTGTGTGTGCGTGGGCACGCTAAAAGAGCCAGAATGCTCAGCTTTATTATTATTACTATTATTATTATTATTATTATTAATATACTGCAAGTACAATAAAATGTGATTCAGTATATTTACTTAAGTTAAATAGTATTTATTCATTTAGGGCTCAGAATTGTGAATTTCACACAGGGGCCAGGTGGTGGCACTGTTTCTCAGAGTGTCTTGCATGAATATCTTATATATATATATATATATATATTATATATATATAAATATATATAAAAGAATTTATAAGTATATATAAAAAAGTCTCCTAAAGTGGAATAGACAAAAACCAGTGGAAATCCATAGACTGTATAATCTGAATATGAAAAGCAGATGGACTTCTAATAAAGGTACTGAGCTCATATTTCCTACCTTTCACACTATGGGGTAGATTGTTACTCACTGCTCTGTTTGATTGAATGTGATCTTAGGCTTTGTGAATAAGGTGATGTGAAATAATAGAAAGTTAGTACATCAGTCAGTTAGGTAAAGTGACGAGGCCAAGGCAGCGTGCTGCAAAAGTTAACTAAGCTCCCTCTTTGAGTGCTTCTTATCCTCAATTATTCTTACATTGTTTGACTCATTCACTCTTCATCTCCTGGAATTACTAGATTAGACCGAGGATAATGTCTGAAACTCTTTAAACACACTCTTGTAGACTAAAGCAGAATTATCTATGAATATAAGCAATATATACTGAGTGCAGTGAAGCGAGGGAGTTACAGCTCTTTACCATTACATAGTCTGCAAACTGAGGTGGGCATTCTGAGTTAACGGTTAGGATGCTACACAATTCTACTGGACTGTATCCTGAGGTCTGTGCTGAAATTAATGATGGTTCCATGCAATTCACATTGTTCAGTTCAGAGATCAGCGTTATATGAAGTTGGACCTTTGTTCTACTCATCAGATGGTGATAATGAGATAGATGTGGTCAGATGAAAGTCAGCACCAAAAGGTTTTTCATCTTAAGTGGGTCCTCATGCCAGGAGCTTGTGATGACACTGTAGGGAGGAAAGAGAGAGTTCAGATCATGGCACTTGTTTCAGTCACAATGTGATAGTTATAAAACAAAATGTGTGTTTGGTATAGTGTTTCGCCTAAAGGTCGTCTGTGGTGTCTGTATTTCCTACTAATGCATCATGCATTAGCATTAGCATCTTTTTATGTTTCATTCAGGAGATCAGCGTAGACAGTTAAAGTGTAGGCTAATGACTGCTAGGTCTATTTGCAAATCTAGTTCAAGGCTATGTCTGTATGCTGTGTGTGAGTGTGTGTGTGTGTGCGTGTGTGAACACTTTGTGCTTAATATGAATGCACTTACAGACTCAACCTGTTTGTCCTCTCTATATAACATACCCAGACAAAGAGCTTGGTATACCTCTGTTCTCTTTGCTGGGGTATATCCTGGGAAAGGGCCTGAACGCTTCAGGAGGAGGGAAATCTTCAACTGGGTGGAAATGAAACTTGGATTCGAAGTCATCTAAAAAACAAAGAGAGACAATAATGACTGCAGTGTAAAAGTAAGAAAACAATCAACAGTTCATACACTGAAATGAAGGGTACAGAAGGTTTTCTCCAGCTGTGTGAGTTTGCTGTGTTTTTATGGAGTAGGAGATATTTCATTTCGCTCATTTATTTTCATGTGATCACTGCTGATGGAGTCTTTACCAAAGCTGTGCAGGTGTCCATTCCTCACTGAGATGGGTGGAGCCGGAGGCAGAGGTGGCAGAGGGGGTGGGATTCTGCTAGATAGCTCGGTGGTAGGAGAACGAGCGGGTGGAGCAGGGGGAGGAGCCAATCGGCCAGCACCTGTCAATCAATTAGATCTAATCAATCAATTTTTAATATCAGTGTCACCTTAATCAACAGTGAGTCATTATCTACCATTATCTGGAAAAGAGAAACTTGAATGATGGATGAGTCAATTGACTCCAGAAAAGTATAGAAATGAAGGTATTCATGATTAATACAGACTGGATAAAAGATCTATAATGATTTTCTCACAAACATACTGATACAGTAGTCATTTACTGTGTAGTATTAAATGAAGGCCTACACCAGGGTCTTACCCAAAGATCTGTAATCACTGCATGTGTGAATAAAGGAATATGAAAATGGTTTTTTTGTTTCAGTAAAAGTGGCCCAGTCAAACTCCAGACATTTGCTGTATCCAAATAGCACATCACCCAAGACGCTAATTCGCTTCTTAATCTGACAGAAAGCCCTTATTTTTGTTGCTCCAGAAATAAGAAACTCAAATGACACACATCTCAAACTTCTTCATCTTTCCTTTAGTGGGATTGTACCTGCGCTTCCTGGTACTGCAGGAGGCTTCCGGCAGGGGGCTGTGCAGGGGTAAGAGGGGGGCAGCAGGGGGACTGCAGGGCGGTACGTGGACACCGCGGGAGCTTTAGGCGGCGGGGGGAGTGGAGGAGGGGGTACAGATGCAGGAAGACTAGGTGTAAAAGAGGCAGGAAAAGGAGGAGGGGGTGGAGGAGGAATATCCCTGAAGTTACCAAACTTAGCATCTACTAGTTTTGGAGAAGGAGGCAGAGGGTAGAAGAAACCAGGCAACCTATCAGAAAGAGAGGAAGGTGGGACCAAGGGAGGTGGGGGTGGAGGCGGCATTGTGGGCATCGGAATAGAGTGAGATTGAACCGGTAACCATGTGGGTTTGGTGATTTGAGTAGGAGGAGGAGGTGGAGGAGGACAGGTAGAGAGAGGAGGTGGCTTGTTACTTGCATGCTCCTGATGAAGAAGTGATGGAGGAGGAGGAGGAGGAGTCATAGTGGGAGGAGAGGATAGAGGCTTAAAACTTGCGGGAGTGGGTTGGCTGGGGGAAGGTGGGGCCGTGTAGGAAGAGACAGGACGTGTTTTAGATAGAGAAGAAGTCCTTTCCAAAGGTCTGTGGGAAGGAGAGAGATCTGGAGTGCTACCCCTGAAACTCTCTCCCTGAGAGGGCAGGTTCCACAGAGGCTGTTTCAGGCTGGCAGCAGAACCGGACCGAGTCACTTTACAAAAAGAGAGAGACACAAACTTTATGATGCATTCACTTATTATCACTCTTTCCTCATGTTCTGTTCACAATGAATGTGCAGTGAATGTACTGCGAAACCACACCCATTTCTTTATATCAGGATAATACAATTGGTTTTTTTAACATGCCTAATCTATTCTATCTTCATTCATTCATCTTCAGTACAGTAGGTTGCGTAAATATTTAAACCCCCAGGAACTTTTCCACATTTGTAATGATAAATCCTGGAACTGAAATGAGGGCAGTATAGTTTACAAAAGTTATACAAAAAGAAAAAATGTAAAAGATGTGCTGCACTGGTGTGAAACCCATGAATTACTCCTGGTGCATCCAGAAGTCATATAATTAGCTGAATGGAGTCGACCTGTGTGCAAGTGTCACCTGATCTCAATATAAATACACCTGTTCCTGGAAAGCAGACAACACCATCATAAAGACCAAGGAGCTATCAAAACAAGGCTGGGACAGAGGTTTGGAAAAGCATCAATCACCTTTTGGTAACACCTTAAATATAATGGCCTATTTTGTGTAGATTTATTACATATAATCCCAATGAAGTCCACTTCAGTTCCAGGGTTTATCACTATAAAGTGTGGAAAGATCACGGAGGTGGATATTTATGCAGGGCACTGTCACTGCTTTATCCTGGTCAGGGTTGTGGTGGATCTGTAGTCTATCCCAGGAACACCGGGCAGAAGGTGGAAATACAATCATGTGAAAATAGGGGCAATTTAGAGTAGGCAGCGTGTTGTTGGGAGGAAGTGCACATAGAGAGAACACGTGGAACTCTGCACACATCCTGACAACCCAGGACCAAGGATCGAACCACGGATGCTGGAGCTGGGAGGTAGCGCGGTGACTCACTGTGACTATTATCTTCATTTCAATTATTAGCACTATAAACAGTTTGTTATTGTTAGGTGATAATTATGTGGAAGTAAACAGAGTAATATAAACTGATTTCATGTTCAACAAAGTGAGCCAAACACATGCTGCAAATCATTTTCATTACTGTTCACATCAGTAGACAAATCTGACGAGCAGAACATGAAGGCTGTGTTACAGCTGTGGATCAGGACTAGACGGGGCACCTGGACGGCTGTGTGGGCCTTTGTCTCTCTGTCCAACAGGCCTAAGGACAGGAAATCCTCCAGCAAAAAGTCCACTCAGAGTAGGTCCTTGTGTGGGTGTTGCGCCGGAGCTTCCACCTGCTCCACTGTTCCCATCCACATTGTGCACTCTGGGCTCTGAAGGTAAATGGGAATGTACACACACCAACCAGAGGATTAGACTGTTAAAGGAAAGCAGCCTGTCCCTAACTGTGTTTTACCTCCTTCCTCACTTCCTTTAACCTGCCAGTGGTTTTGATGTATTGCTCTGCATGTCC
>NC_069732.1:19588471-19603471 GCF_027358585.1 Pangasianodon hypophthalmus | reverse complement strand
TGTGTATGGGACACTGAGAGTGTGGGACACTGTATGTGTGTGTATGGGACACTGAGAGTGTGAGACACTGTGTGTGTGTGTGTGTGTGTGTGTGTGTGTGTGTGTGGGACACTGAGAGTGTGGGACACTGTATGTGTGTGTGTATGGGACACTGAGAGTGTGAGACACTGTGTGTGTGTGTGTGTGTGTGTGTGTGTGGGACACTGAGAGTGTGGGACACTGTGTGTGTGTGTGTGTGTGTGGGACACTGAGAGTGTGAGACACTGTGTGTGTGTGTGTGTATGGGACACTAAGAGTGTGGGACACTGAGGGTGTGTGTGTGTGTGTATGTATGGGACACTGAGAGTGTGGGACACTGTGTGTGTGTGTGTGTGTGTGTGTGTGGGACACTGAGAGTGTGGGAGACTGTGTGTGTGTGTGTGTATGTATGGGACACTGAGAGTGTGGGACACTGTGTGTGTGTGTGTGTGTGTGTGTGTGTGTGTATGGGACACTGAGAGTGTGAGACACTGTGTGTGTGTGGGGGGGGGGACACTGAGAGTGTGGGACACTGTATGTGTGTGTGTGTGTGTGTGTGTGTGTGGGACACTGAGAGTGTGGGACACTGTGTGTGTGTGTGTGTGTGTGTGTGTGTGTGTGTGGGACACTGAGAGTGTGGGACACTGTGTGTGTGTTTGTGTGTGTGTGTGTGGGACACTGAGAGTGTGGGACACTGTGTGTGTGTGTGTGTGTGTGTGGGACACTGAGAGTGTGGGACACTGTGTGTGTGTGTGTGTGTGTGTGTGTGTGTGTGTGTGTGTGTGGGACACTGAGAGTGTGGGACACTGTGTGTGTGTGTGTGTGTGTGTGTATGGGACACTGAGAGTGTGAGACACTGTGTGTGTGTGTGTGTGTGTGTGTATGGGACACTGAGAGTGTGGGACACTGTATGTGTGTGTGTATGGGACACTGAGAGTGTGAGACACTGTGTGTGTGTGTGTGTGTGTGTGGGACACTGAGAGTGTGGGACACTGTATGTGTGTGTGTATGGGACACTGAGAGTGTGAGACACTGTGTGTGTGTGTGTGTGTGTGTGTGTGTGTGGGACACTGAGAGTGTGGGACACTGTGTGTGTGTGTGTGTGTGTGGGACACTGAGAGTGTGAGACACTGTGTGTGTGTGTGTGTATGGGACACTAAGAGTGTGGGACACTGAGGGTGTGTGTGTGTGTGTATGTATGGGACACTGAGAGTGTGGGACACTGTGTGTGTGTGTGTGTGTGTGTGTGTGTGGGACACTGAGAGTGTGGGAGACTGTGTGTGTGTGTGTGTATGTATGGGACACTGAGAGTGTGGGACACTGTGTGTGTGTGTGTGTGTGTGTGTGTGTGTGTGTATGGGACACTGAGAGTGTGAGACACTGTGTGTGTGTGGGGGGGGGGACACTGAGAGTGTGGGACACTGTATGTGTGTGTGTGTGTGTGTGTGTGTGGGACACTGAGAGTGTGGGACACTGTGTGTGTGTGTGTGTGTGTGTGTGTGGGACACTGAGAGTGTGGGACACTGTGTGTGTGTGTGTGTGTGTGGGACACTGAGAGTGTGGGACACTGTGTGTGTGTGTGTGTGTGTGGGACACTGAGAGTGTGAGACACTGTGTGTGTGTGTGTGTGTATGGGACACTAAGAGTGTGGGACACTGAGGGTGTGTGTGTGTGTGTGTGTGTGTGTGTATGTATGGGACACTGAGAGTGTGGGACACTGTGTGTGTGTGTGTGTGGGACACTGAGAGTGTGGGACACTGTATGTGTGTGTGTGTGTGTGTGTGGGACACTGAGAGTGTGGGACACTGTGTGTGTGTGTGTGTGTGTGTGTATGGGACACTGAGAGTGTGGGACACTGTGTGTGTGTGTGTGTGTGTGGGACACTGAGAGTGTGGGACACTGTGTGTGTGTGTGTGTATGTATGGGACACTGAGAGTGTGGGACACTGTGTGTGTGTGTGTGTGTGTGTATGGGACACTGAGAGTGTGAGACACTGTGTGTGTGTGTGTGTGTGTGGGACACTGAGAGTGTGGGACACTGTGTGTGTGTGTGTGTGTGTGTGTGGGACACTGAGAGTGTGGGACACTGTGTGTGTGTGTGTGTGTGTGTGTGTGGGACACTGAGAGTGTGGCACACTGTGTGTGTGTGGGACACTGAGAGTGTGGCACACTGTGTGTGTGTGTGTGTGTGGGACACTGAGAGTGTGGGACACTGTGTGTGTGTGTGTGTGTGTGTGTGTGTGGGACACTGAGAGTGTGGGACACTGTGTGTGTGTGTGTGTGTGTGTGTGTATGTATGGGACACTGAGAGTGTGGGACACTGTGTGTGTGTGTGTGTGTGTGTGTGTGGGACACTGAGAGTGTGGGACACTGTGTGTGTGTGTGTGTGTGTGTATGGGACACTGAGAGTGTGGGACACTGTGTGTGTGTGGGGGGGGGGGGGACACTGAGAGTGTGGGACACTGTGTGTGTGTGTGTGTGGGACACTGAGAGTGTGGGACACTGTGTGTGTGTGTGTGTATGTATGGGACACTGAGAGTGTGGGACACTGTGTGTGTGTGTGTGTGTGTATGTATGGCACACTGTGTGTGTGTGTGTGGGACACTGAGAGTGTGGCACACTGTGTGTGTGTGTGTGTGTGTGTGGGACACTGAGAGTGTGGGACACTGTGTGTGTGTGTGTGTGTGTGTGTGTGTGGGACACTGAGAGTGTGGGACACTGTGTGTGTGTGTGTGTGTGTGTGTGTGGGACACTGAGAGTGTGGGACACTGTGTGTGTGTGTGTGTGTGTGTGTGTGGGACACTGAGAGTGTGGGACACTGTGTGTGTGTGTGTGTGTGTGTGTGTGTGTGTGGGACACTGAGAGTGTGGGACACTGTGTGTGTGTGTGTGTGTGTGTGTGTGTGTGTATGTATGGGACACAGAGTGTGGGACACTGTGTGTGTGTGTGTGTGTGTGTGTGTGTGTGTGTGGGACACTGAGAGTGTGGGACACTGTATGTGTGTATGTATGGGACACTGAGAGTGTGAGACACTGTGTGTGTGTGTGTGTGTGTGTGGGACACTGAGAGTGTGGGACACTGTGTGTGTGTGTGTGTGTGTGGGACACTGAGAGTGTGAGACACTGTGTGTGTGTGTGTGTGTGTATGGGACACTAAGAGTGTGGGACACTGAGGGTGTGTGTGTGTGTGTGTATGTATGGGACACTGAGAGTGTGGGACACTGTGTGTGTGTGTGTGTGTGGGACACTGAGAGTGTGGGACACTGTATGTGTGTGTGTGTGTGTGTGTGGGACACTGAGAGTGTGGGACACTGTGTGTGTGTGTGTGTGTGTGTGTGTGTGTGGGACACTGAGAGTGTGGGACACTGTGTGTGTGTGTGTGTGTGTGGGACACTGAGAGTGTGGGACACTGTGTGTGTGTGTGTGTGTGTGTGTATGGGACACTGAGAGTGTGAGACACTGTGTGTGTGTGGGGGGGGGGGGGGACACTGAGAGTGTGGGACACTGTATGTGTGTGTGTGTGTGTGTGTGGGACACTGAGAGTGTGGGACACTGTGTGTGTGTGTGTGTGTGTGTGGGACACTGAGAGTGTGGGACACTGTGTGTGTGTGTGTGTGTGTGTGGGACACTGAGAGTGTGGGACACTGTGTGTGTGTTTGTGTGTGGGACACTGAGAGTGTGGGACACTGTGTGTGTGTGTGTGTGTGTGGGACACTGAGAGTGTGGGACACTGTGTGTGTGTGTGTGTGTGTGTGGGGGACACTGAGAGTGTGGCACACTGTGTGTGTGTGGGACACTGAGAGTGTGGCACACTGTGTGTGTGTGTGTGTGTGGGACACTGAGAGTGTGGGACACTGTGTGTGTGTGTGTGTGTGTATGTATGGGACACTGAGAGTGTGGGACACTGTGTGTGTGTGTGTGTGTGTGTGTGTGGGACACTGAGAGTGTGGGACAGTGTGTGTGTGTGTGTGTGTATGGGACACTGAGAGTGTGGGACACTGTGTGTGTGTGGGGGGGGGGGACACTGAGAGTGTGGGACACTGTGTGTGTGTGTGTGTGTGGGACACTGAGAGTGTGGGACACTGTGTGTGTGTGTGTATGTATGGGACACTGAGAGTGTGGGACACTGTGTGTGTGTGTGTGTGTATGTATGGCACACTGTGTGTGTGTGTGTGTGGGACACTGAGAGTGTGGCACACTGTGTGTGTGTGTGTGTGTGTGTGTGTGGGACACTGAGAGTGTGGGACACTGTGTGTGTGTGTGTGTGTGTGTGGGACACTGAGAGTGTGGGACACTGTGTGTGTGTGTGTGTGTGTGTGTGTGGGACACTGAGAGTGTGGGACACTGTGTGTGTGTGTGTGTGTGTGGGACACTGAGAGTGTGGGACACTGTGTGTGTGTATGTGTGTGTGTGTGTGTGTGTGTGTGTGTGTGTGGGACACTGAGAGTGTGGGACACTGTGTGTGTGTGGGACACTGAGAGTGTGGGACACTGTGTGTGTGTGTGTGTGTGTGGGACACTGAGAGTGTGGGACACTGTGTGTGTGTGTATGTATGGGACACTGAGAGTGTGGGACACTGTGTGTGTGTGTGTGTGTGTGTGTGTGTGGGACACTGAGAGTGTGGGACACCGTGTTACACATTTTAACATTACAGTAATTAGGCACAAACACAGAGCCTTGCTCAGGAATGTTTGCTTTGATATAAACTTCACCACAACTGCAGTAACAGGGGTTAAAACTGGTAACTGGATTTTCAGTTCACCAAGAAACAACTTCATTATCAGCTCTAGAGTGTGATCTCACGTCGAGTAAAAAGCAGTGTGCTTTTATTCACATCTGTGCCAAATCTAAATTCACAACTAAACACCACTGACTATGACCATCCCCTGCCACAAGTCTGTGATCAGACTGCGCCCCACCCCTTCATCCCTGCACTAACGAGTCTGAACTGAATCACGTCATGTGACGTGGCAGATGTAACGTGAATTGCTCTGAGTTGGACTCACTGTTGAGGGTGGGAGCACTGCGGTCATTGACCTGCGTCACTTTTTTCAGTCTGGTTCCCTTCTGAATGTCTGCCAGGAGTGCGCTGCGGCCTCCTTCAGAGCACTGGATTTTAGGAGGCTCGGTTTGGGCCTGGGAAAGAAATACAGAGAGACATGAGCTGAAAAAAGGAGACTTTAGTTTAGTAGCTATACACTCCTGGGCAGAAAAATGGGCCAAGCCCAAAATCGGAAAAACAATGCTTTTAATGGTCTTAACATCAAATCGTTGGTCAGGAAATTAGCAAGAACTAAAGAAATGCACCCCTGAGAGCTCCTGTGCCACCATTTGCTCGTTTATTTTTGCCGCAGTGGGGGGCATGGGGCTTGATTCGCCCTCCGCCCTGTGTGTGTGGAGTCTGCATATTCTCCATGTGCTTCCCGTCCAAAGCCATGTGCTGTAGGCTGATTGGTATCTCTAAATTGTCTGGAGTGTGTGTGTGTGATTGTGCTGTGTGATGGTTGGCACCCTGTCCAGGGTCTGCCCTGCCTTGTGCCCCGAGTCCCCTGGGATAGGCTCCAGGCTCCCCACCACCCTGCACAGGAAAAGCAGCACAGAAAACGGATGGACTTTTTCTGCAGTGAGCTGCGTGGGGAAAAGCTAGAAACAGGGAAATTCACTTTTAGTCTACAGTATATTTCGTATATACAGTATATAGTCTTCTAACAACTAATGTTTTAAGAAAAAAGAATCCCAGAAGATATTTTTGGAAAATTTTGTACACCCAGACGTGTTAGTTTGAATGTTATATCAAACATTTTAATCATTATCATGATTTTATGTTTGCGTACAAGAAGGCTATAGAAGTGAATTTCGCTGTTTCTAGCTTTTCCCCAAACAGCAAAAGGAATCCTGCGAATCGAGGCACAGGAGCTCTCAGGAGCGCATCTGTTTCATTCCCGCTCATTTCCTGACCAGTGAATTTTTGTGAAGACCATTAAAAGTTTAATATTTTGCCATTTTGGGCTTGGCCCATTTTTTCCCCAGGAGTGTAGATATAAATCCCTACATGTCACATTCTGTACTGATTGTTGTTTACGAGACATGTCAATGGCTGAGTGAGATCCCCCATACTGGGGCCAAACAAAGCGCTCTACACTGTTAATACACAATTAATACTGCAGTTTTACACTGGGACTGAGTAAGAGAAAATTATTTTTTTATTTGGACTTGCTCTGAGGTGCAATTAATGCAGTTTGTTGCACAACTAAGCATGTACAAGACAGCTATCATTAGGAGTAGCTGTTACTGACACATACTAGGCTGTATTTGCCATACGTGAACATGCAACATGATGCCTGATGAGTCTTTTGACCATTTATGAGTTAAATAACTGAAAACAACAATCTATATCCAACACTTCTATTGGCGACCTCACTTCTATTCTATTCAGACTCACTTCTATACACTTCTGTTGGCGAAGTGCATGAAGTCAAGAATTATACACTGATCAGCCATAACATTCAAACCACCTGCCTAATATTGTGTAGTTCCTCCTTGTGCCACCAAAACAGCTCTGAGACATTGAGGCATGGACTCCACAAGACCTCTGAAGGTGTGCTGTGGTCTCTGGCACCAAGATGTTAGCAACAGATCCTGTAAGTTGCGAAGTGCAGCCTCCATGGATAGGACTTGTTTATCCAGCACATCCCACAGATGCTTGAGATCTGGGGAATCTGGAGGCCAAGTCAACACCTTGAACTCTGTCATGTCCCTCAAACCGTTCCTGAAAGAGGCTGCCATTAGGGAACACCGTTGCCATGAAGGGGTGTACTTGGTCTGCAGCAATGTTTAGGTAGGTGGTACGTGTCAAAGTAACATCCACATGAAGGCCAGGACCCGAGGTTTCCCAGCAGAACATTGCCCAGAGCATCACACTTCCTCCGCCAGCTTGCCTTCTTCCCACAGTGCATCCTGGTGCCATCTCTTCCCCAGGTAAGTGACACACACGCACTCAGCTGTCCAAATGATGTAAAAGAAAACGTGCTTCATCAGACCAGGCCACCTTCTTCCATTGCTCCATGGTCCAGTTCTGCTCACATTGTAGGTGCTTTCGGTGGTGGACAGGGTCAGCATGGGCTCTCTGACCGCTCTGCAGCTACACAGCTCCATACAGAGCAAGATCAGTGAGTCTTGGGCACCGATGACCCTGTTGCCGGTTCACCAGTTGTCCTTCCTTGGACCACTTTTAGTAGGTACTAACCACTGCATAATGGGAACACCCCACAACACCTGGCATTTTAGAGATGCTCTGACCCAGTCGTCTAAACATCACAATTTGACCCTTGTCAAAGTTGCTCAGATCCTTACGCCCATTTTTCCTGCTTACAACACATCAACTTCGAGACCTGACTGTTCACTTGCTGCCTAATATATCCCTCACCTTGACAAGTGCCACTGTAACAAGATATTTAGTCTTATTCACTTCACCTGTCAATGGTTTTAATGTTATGGCTGATCGGTGTAGAGTCTACACTGAGGCATCTAGGTATTTATGTCTATCATGATAACTGTTAGGCCATTCTGTAGTGGGGACCCACAGGCAATCAGGTTTAGAAGGGGACTCGTACACAAACGACCATTCACATCCTAGATAGATACATATAGGCATTAATGATGGAGAAATGTACAGTTTGCATGGGAGAGTGGAGTGTGCAGTGTACAGAAGGACCAGAGATGGCACTGCACACAGGGACAACTCAAATGACCTGTGGAGAGAGCCAGTCAGAAAATGTGACACTGCTGAGCGTCATCTGCCAGTGTGTGTGTGTGTGTGTGTGTGTGTGTGTGTGTGTGTGTAATTTTAGCTCTAATTAATATTGCAGATCTGTCCAGGTGGTTTGCAGGGTGAATGTGCTGATAAGAAGTGACTGAACCCATACTGTATGTGCAACTGTTTACATTTTAAATTTATACGCATTGTGTGTGTGTGTGTGTGTGTGTTTTACCTGTAGGACAGCTGGTGGGGGTGGTGGAGGTGGTGCTGGCGGAGGAGGAGGAGGAAGAGGAGGAGGAGGAGGAGGGATAGGCATGGCTGCTCTAACAAATCTGCAAATAACAGAATAGACATACTCTCACTCTCTCACTCTCTCTCTCACATCCTCACGTAAGCTGATTACTGGATATCCTTAAACTTTATGGCTAACTGGGATTTCTAAAAGCTTTGGCCTAAGCTGAGTCTCGCTTTCACATATACAAAGTTACAGGTTTCAGGTCCTGCATGGGTCTCCATAATCACACAGACTCCAAATCTGCAGGTGTAATATCTTGGACATAAAAGTCCCCACAGTCCAGGGGACGTACTAATGTGCTCAGCCTCAAGGTTTAACTGCTCTAAAACACCATGGAAGACTCCGTTCATGTATGGCTTCCTGCGTACATGTGTCCTGGGTCCAGTCACAGTACAGGTGTGAACAGAGTCCAATGTGTCTCGGAGACGCGTTGTGATCCGATCACTCAAACCACCTCCGGAGGTGCATATGACCACATAACATCTGCAGTGTGAACGCAAAAGCATCTTAAAGCGTTCCAGAGTGCAGCGAAGGACTATCCTAGCTGGAAAATGTGTAATCATTGCGAGATTGTCAAGTTTCACGAGATGGAAAGTTTGAAACAGCTTGAACAGGTATGAGATTCATGGGACATTTCCCAGGCTCGAACCTGGAACCCTGGAGCTGTGAGACAGCAACGCTACCCACTGTCCCTTAACTGATCATTCACTTTTAATGTGTCAGTTGGTTTATTTCTCGTCATTAGACTGACATGTATAAAATCTATGACATGATTGGAACTGTAATGGTAGCAAAGCTAAACTTTACATTATAGATTTCTATTCTTATTAGAAACCTCAACTAAACTAGCAACGCTTTTGAAATCCCCAAGTAATGCAGAAATTCTTTATCTTTAATTTGTGTTGTAATTATGCTATATACTGCACACTGTCAGTGCTACTGGTTGATATGTGTTGTTAACCATAGATACTTTACCATTCCCACATTATCTCCTTCTGTCTCTGTCTTTGACTATGGCTGTGTTTTTCTGTCTGTGTCTCATGTCGTTTCTCGTTTCCCCATGTTACTCATGCCTTACTGTTCCAAACATCAGCACAATCACTATGAAGTCTATTGTTTCTTCATTCCACCCCCCTTTTTCCTAAGCTCTATGTTGTGCTGGGCAGGAAATTTGTCCATCATGACAACAGGAATTCAGCTTCCTCTCTAGGGTAAAACTATCTGGTTCTCCCACAATGGCCAGCAGAACTTTCCCCGAGAATGATCAGGGCAGAAGCTGCATCATGCCTCTCACTATCCACTCTGTCACCTCACAGCCTGTAATGAGACTGAAAAACTCTGATCTCAGAGCAGCATTTTAGAAGCTACTTCCATGTGCCAGAGGGCTCAGAATATACAATGGAGTATATTGTTTGGGAAGTGTAACTGCCTAACCTCCGGCAAGCCCACAGTCTTACAATGGAAGAAGCGAGCCATTCTGAGCTGAAAAACATCGCTGAGCAACGCAGCAGCCAATTCCTTACTATTCGTCTGTGTTCAACTTTCAAGAATGCATATAAGAGGACAATGTTGAATAATTAACCCAGGATTAATGAAGGATGTGGTAAATAAAAAATAATGTTAAAAAAGAAAAATATCATCTTCATTTTGATCATTGTGAACATTTCTGAAACTGGCATTCTGAAACCTCTCTGCAGTCTGCTCATCAAACCTGATTAGGAGATGGACTGCAGATCATTAACTACAGGAAATCCTGTGGTTGTTCTTGCATTCTGGGAAAGTTACTGGAAAGATGCGAGCTGTGTACTGAGGCATTCAGCTGTGCCGCGTGTTTAGTGCTCTGAGAAGTGTGCTAGTTGAAAACAGACTGCTTCTTGACAACAACCGAGCAATTCTCCAGAGCCTCATTAGGAACATGGACGCAGTGGAGATGACGCACAGGTTTCTGCTGAAGGACCTGTGTGGAAAATTGAATGCGCTTGTGGCATAGTGCGTAATATAACACTATACAGAAGTAACACACCTGTGCTGGAACAAGACAGTGAGCAGCATAAGCTACTGGGTTCAGCGAATGTGGATGTAAAAAATGTGGAATTTTGTGTAAAAAATGTGAAATCAGTGAGCCAGTGTCTATAAACATCCTTTGTGTTGACTCCCTTACTTTATTTTGATATTCTTTAATTAATGCCAGTAATATAAAACGACAATGTTCTTGATGCTACACTTAGCTCCTGACCTAGTAAACTGATGTGTTTTTGATATACTACAAAGATTGAGAGAGGGAAAGGGGGATTATGGACTGGATAATGTCCATACATCAGAAAGTCCACGCATTTCCCATGCAAAGGCTCAGGTCCAATGTGACTCCTTTTTCCAGGTTCGTCTAAAACCCCCTGAAAGTGAGCTGCTCGACTGTACGCTGGACGACTGCATGCTGTCGACTCTCAACTGCTGATTACAGGGTTACTCTAAAAGTTCCCTAAGTCACGTGTAACCTCGCCACTTCATTTTGTCTGAGGCTAAACAGTAAAATCCGTGGTGATGAGCCACTGCGCTACATGTACACCACATGCACCTTCTCAGATAATAGAAACACTAAAGGTACAAGACATGTGCCAGTGACGGTACCACCCCAGCCCTGAGGAGAGGTACAGCTCAGTACTGTTCTCTCTGAGTGTCTCTGATCTTCAACACTGAGACTGCAGTGTACTTCAGGTTCTCTTATGAGAGCAGTTTCATAGGAATTTCATTTCACTTACAGAGTTAACTTACTGATCGAGCTGTTCATGTTTAGAAAACCAAAGTGTACTTTACCTTAGAAAAGAAGCCTTTTTCCGGTCGGTCTGGGTGGATCTGTTAGAAGATCAGTCAGAGGATCAGTCAGAAGATCAGTCAGAGGCTCTGTCAGAGGATCAGTCAGAAGTTCAGTAAGAGGATCAGTCAGAAGTTCAGTCAGAAGATCAGTAAGAGGATCAGTCAGAAGATCAGTCAGAAGTTCTGTTAGAGGATCAGTCAGAAGTTCTGTTAGAGGATCAGTCAGAAGATCAGTCAGAAGTTCTTTTAGAGGATCAGTCAGAAGATCTGTCAGAGGATCAGTCAGAGGATCAGTCAGAGGTTCTGTCAGAGGATCAGTCAGAGGTTCTGTTAGAGGATCAGTCAGAGGATCAGTCAGAGGTTCTGTTAGAGGATCAGTCAGAAGTTCTGTTAGAAGAGCAGTCAGAGGATCAGTCAGAGGTTCTGTTAGAGGATCAGTTAGAGGTTCTGTTAGAAGATCAGTAAGAGGTTCTGTTAGAGGATCAGTCAGAGGATCAGTCAGAGGTTCTGTTAGAGGATCAGTCAGAGGATCAGTCAGAGGTTCTGTTAGAGGATCAGTCAGAGGTTCTGTTAGAGGATCAGTCAGAGGTTCTGTTAGAGGATCAGTCAGAGGGAGCTCGCAGTGCTCTCCACTCAGCCTGGAGATCCTGTTACTCTCAGCCTGGGTTATAATTAGACAAACAAGAAACAGACTACACACCTCTGTTCAGAACTTTCTCAGGCGCTCCTGGCCTAAAATCCACACTTTCCCACTCGACTTGTTTAAAAGGTTGTTTAACTGGAAGCTCAGTAAAAGATCTACAGTGTGAGTGCAGGAGTTGTGAAGCCTGCAGCGAGCTCTGCACACGTTACACCACGGCCGTTATCTGCGTCTGTCGCGCGCACTTCTGGAGCATGACGCAAACGGAATGCCATATGCAAATGAGGTGGGGCAGTGGGCGGGGCTACACGGAAGGAAGAAGCGTCTCACCTGAGGTGCTGAAAATTTTTTTTAAATCTTTATTAAACATTTTCAAGTAACAACCAGGCATTATCATTGTTGAGCATACCAACAGGAGAAACACTGCGCTCTCGTGCGCCAGTATTATAAAGCAGATAATAAAAATAAGCTCGGCAGTAAAGGCTGCTCAGGGTGAGTGGGAGGAGGCATGATCAGGAGGCTTCCTGCGGGGTTAGGACACAACACCTCACCTCGCCAGCTTTAACAGTGCGCATGCGCGCCTGGGGGAGTAGACTTAAAACTACTGCATGTATTAGCCTAGTGGTAGAAAAGTGTAATCGCGGGTAACCTGATGATGAGGATTTCCCATCCCACTTACTGCCAGTCCTATCAGCATGACTGACACTAATTACTGGCTGTGCTGTTCAGTGTGAAGGGCAGACAGATGACACAGATGAAATGTAAAGCTATATAAAAGACCCCTGTACACATTTCCTGGGATGATGCCTCGCATGAAGACTTGTCTCACGCAGCTTTGCACAGGGAGGATGTTTTTAAGAAACTCTTCACTGAGAGTGCTGAGTGTTTTTTAGGTTTAATGTTCCTCTGCCAGCACCTTGTGCAGAGTGGAACAGAATTAAGCGAGTAACTGGAGACAGCTCTGGCATTTCCCAGCCATGAGCCGAATAATTACACACATTCACATGGCTCAGGGCACAATGCATCTTTAAATACGGCAGCAGAAAAGACTACAATAATGAGAGATTTTCACACCATCACAGCTTTTCCAAATGTAACTGGGGAAATAGAATGCACACACACAGCCACGAAAGCAAGCTGTTTACCATATATGGTGATTTGGGGGCAGTTCTATATGTAAATGGGTGTGGCCGTGCACGAACAGAGCAGTTGAGCATGTGTGCTAAGTGGCAGTTCTCTAGCACATACTGGGTTAAACACAAAATTAGCACTTGTTCTAAACTTTTCAACCCCATTTATCAACTGTGTGTACACATAGCTTTGTGTGTAAACTGGAAAGAATGTGATTTATCAAGTTATTCTTGTGCATGAGGGTGTGCATACATTTAGAACTACTCCTGACCATGTGCATCCAGGAACCTCTAGCAGCAGAACAGTGTAATATCAGTTAAACTGATTATGAGGCGCTCCCATCCCACTTAATAACATCAGCGTAATTAAGAGAGAGATTACTTACTGCAGTGCTGCCAACAGGGTGCAGCAGACAGGTCATGGATGAACTGGGAAGTAAAATCATAATAAAATGTGAACACTGATGGGGATGATGCAGATATCATCAGACAGATGATTGGCTTTGGAGCTGGCTTTGCTGAGAGTGATGAGCGGCTCATCAGTGGATTTCCTGCATCATGCAGTTTCAGTTGATCCTGACAAACCACATGTAAAAGAGCCAGATAAACCATTTTTGTATTACTCTACTTTGTGCAACAGTATCTCTACTTCATTGCTGGTGAAGTTCATCTCCTTAAAGCAGGAGTGTCCAAAGTCCAGCTCCGGGGCCAAACGCGGCCCGTGGACAGATGTTAACTGCTCTGCTTTCACCTGACAGTGGCAGCAGACTGTGTTAATCACTATTGCTAAATCACAAGAGCCTTTTTTTCTCTGAATGCACCTGCTAATTAATTTACAGAATGGTCTTCAGTCATGGCTACAGACAAAAAGCCAAAGTTAACAGTGAGAAGTAGTGATTTCTGGAAGCCACTGAGCATGGAAAACGGTTTGTGAATTCTTGAAATAGTCCTTAATTAAAGTTAAACAAGTATTAAAAAATGACTATTTAATTTATGATTGTTAGATTGTCCACTTACTTTTGGTCCCTGAAATTGGGGGGTGATCACATATAAAAAGTGCTGTAATTCCTACACCATTCATGATTTTGAAGTATGCTTTGAATCTCCAAATTTTAATGAGGTCCAATCTGGCCCCCTTTGAAAAAAGTCTGGACACCCCTGCTTTAGATCATTTACATTCCCCGTGTCGCAACAAGCAGCTGACTGGGTTTTAAAGGGAAGTTGCTTACCATATATGGTGATTTTTTTCATCAAGGTCCATTGCGCAAAGCTGTGCGTACACACGTGCAGTAAATGGTAATTTACTCGTGCATACTTGCGGCTCTTCCGCACAAATTTAGAACTTGTTCTGTGCACATCTTCATAAATGAAACCCCTGGTGTTAAAGTTTAAATGAGTTCAGTATAACCAAAGTTGCCTGGTTTGTTCGGAGTCATGTGATTACATGTAGGCTATTAACAAGTATGCATTCTTGTGTTTCTTAAAATTATATCTCTGGTAGTTTCAACGATATTGTACATATAAAACAACAGAATATCAGAATTGCCCTGGGTACAGTGTGGTATGATGAGAGAGAGAGAGAGAGAGAGAGAGAGAGAATGTTGTGACACAGGACTTGTCAGGCCTAAAGATGACAGCCTGGAGCAAAGTGACTAACATTATTGCACACTAAGAGGACTTTAAATGCTGTAGCTCTGAACACGTCTTTTACTGACAGTCTGACTACTCCACCCTTTACAGCAATTACACTTGTGTCTTCACACACATGAACAGTGAGATGTGGATATGAATGGATAAACCTTTGCTGGTATTAAAAACAGAATTTGTGTTTATTCAGATTTCTTTATTTACAAGGTCATGCTACATTTCAAAAATCTGATCGCAATAAAAGATTTGCCTTTTTTTTGTCAAGTGTTTAAAACCTATGTTTAACTGAAAATCTAAATATAATCTTAATATTAACTTCAAGTTTGTGTTGCCCGATCTTAATCTTTTAAGACTACAGGCTTGCATAATAATAAACATAATAAAAGAAAGTTCCTTCTGTACTTCATATAACCTTCTTTTAACCCAGATATTTCCATCACGTCTGCGTTATGTTGCGTTCTGGGGAACGCTACCACACCTAATTCAGAGGCCTCATACAGCTCACACAGCTCTATCCTAATTCAGTAGCTGACTCTGTGTAAATCATTTGTTCAAGATCAATTTCTTTGCACCATATCAACCTTCATTATTCATGTATAGAGAGGTGTAAATCCTTCCATCCAGTTTCTCTCATGTTTAAAGCTCTCTGTTCTGTCTGTAGCTTGGCTGTGGATGGAAGCTCATGGCTTCTAAAAACAA
>NC_069732.1:19578471-19583471 GCF_027358585.1 Pangasianodon hypophthalmus | reverse complement strand
CTGGATAACAAAATATCATGTGTCACCCTGTAGACATAAACTGATCAGTTCATTAAGGTGTGCTAAAATAAAAAAAAAAAGATACAGAAATGTAAACTGTGCAGTGATAAACGGAGAGAACAGAAACAGACAACAAGAGAGAGCTACTGTACAGTACCTGGCTCAAGGTTCCCCCAACCATCAGGTATCTGGAGATGAGCACCAGAAAATAAATCAGCGTGTTTTCCATAACATTAGGTCATTATGGTGACGGTGCTGACCCCTGCAGCCCTGCGGATCCTGACCGTGCTGACTGCAACACGCCCGGGACGTCTGCCCGATGTGCTTTAAGGCAATAACAGTGACGAAGACAGATGGATTTCAAATTTATCATCACTAAATTTGCTGAGATAAATCCAGAGGACTCCCACTTTAAGGTACATCCATGTGTTTTGTCTTTAAAGAACTAATGGTCTTTACTAAGGAATACAGTAATATGTATTAATGCGTTAGGGTATTAATTAATGTAACAAATGTATAACAAATCATTTAGTATGAACTGTTTGAATATATGAACATGAATCATACAAGATGTATATAAGACATATATTTCTTCTAAGCTATTTGTCTATTACACAGATATTTATAGTTAAAGATTCCAGTGAAATGCTGTCGCTCACAGCTGCTCCTGATGTGAGCTGACAAGCAATCACATTCTGATTTCATGTTCCCACAATGAGTGTTCACATGAGTAAGGACAGTTTATTTTATTATTCATGTTGCCTCTCTCTCTCGCTCTCTCTCGCTCTCTCTCTTTGCATGTCTTTGTGGTCTTCTGTCTATTCACATTCCACACATACACTCCTACATGCAGGGACACTCGTGTACATGATGTGGGTGATGGTGTGCAGCCATGCCACAGTGGGTTATGCCTGTCTGTTGTATAGTCTCTGATCTCATGTGGAATCTCGAGACCTGTTTGCTAGCTAACAAAACTGCTCCATGGTATATAATTTATAATAATGGTCTACAACATCATAGGTAACTGTGCAGGAGCACGAGTAGTTCTTTATGGACACTTATCTTACTTCTATTAACTACTAAGAGCTACTAGTTAATTATTCAGTACGTACTATATGTTAGGAAAAGTTCACTATTAACTAAGCAGTAATTACTAGCGGAGACTAACTACGGCACTTGTATAATAACTACTGATTAATTACTCACATCAACATTAACTCCTAAGAGGTAAGCATGACCTTCCTCCTGGAAATCTACTACCTCATATTCCTTAACCTATTCCAACTCCTCCATGTCTAAAGTGTAAATGTCAGTATGAGTTATTATAGGTTTCCTCAGAGGAGTGCAGGGCCAGTGTTTTCTCTTATTTAGCCAGTCAAAGTCTATGTCAAAGAAAGAAATGGACAACAATAATCTACAAACCTACAAGGCTGCAGTATAGCAGTGAGGATCAAATATTCTCCATTAACTTACTTTCAGAAATGTTGTAAATAAAGTGTAATTGACTTTTAAACACTAAAGTAACTACTGAAGAACAACACAGTGTCATTTCAGTCATTAGTAATGAGCTTCAGTTTATTGTTTGAACTCATATCCATATACTTAAAATACATGCGAACAACATTCTGATGCTTTTCTTATAACTTGGAGCTGTTAAGGTACAAAACAGGGCTGACGAATTAATTTAAATGCTACATTGTAATTACTTAAAACAATAACAATAACAATAATAATAATAATAATAATAATAATAATAATAATGAGGCAAACAAACATTAATATTAGCAGACTGTTTGCTTGTATTATGTGAAACAAAAAAAATATCGATCAGAAATTCTTTATTAGAGAAATGTAAGGGGTACACAGGAATTTGACTCGACTGATCAGACCCTAAACAATGAACAAATGCGCAACAATATGACTCCTAGCTACATATCAATTAAACAAAAAAACGAAAACAAGTCTGACCTCGTGCCACTGAGTGCAAAACAACTGTTATAAACACCCATGTTTTGGCCTATTATGTAGTGTTAGTGAAATATGCATGCTGCCAGTAATAAATGATAATAAATAATAATAAATAATAAATAAACACTTATTGCACATAAATATTAAGTCCACTGTCCATGTGTGCTATTTTCACCATGAGTGACTAGTTGAAAAAAAGATTGGAAAAAGAAACTGGGACAGGAGAAATTTCACGAGCACGAACGAAAAACTCACGAGCACTTACACACTGAGCAACTAGTATTCTCTCCATCAACTGAAGAAGTCATTAAAACAGGACAGGGCATGGTTCTAGGAATGACTATATATATATGTTTGTGTGTGTGTGTGTGTGTATGTGTATATATATATACACGCTGTATGGCCAGAAGTATTGGGACACGTGACCAATCACACCCATATGTGCTTTCTGAACATCTCATTCCAGATTTATTCCCCCGTGTGTTTGCTGTTATAATGAGCTCCACTCTTCTGGGAAGCTTTCCACTTGTTGGGACGCTGATGTTGGGATGTCGAGGAGGTCTGGCACATAGTCAGGGTTCATATTCATCCCAAAAGTGGGGTTGAGGTCAGGGCTCTGTGCAGCCACTCAAGTTCTTTGTCTTCAACCTTCACACACCATGTCTTTATGGATCTCACTTTGTGCACAGGGGCATTGTGATGATGGAACAGGCTTTTGGTTCAGCCCCTTAGTTCCAGTGAAGGGAAATTTTAATTCTACAGCATACAGTGGCATTCTATACAACTGTGCACTTCCAACTTTGTGGCAACAGTTTGGGGAAGAAGCACATATGGGTGTGATGGACAGGGGTGCGCATACTTTTGGCCATATAATGTGTGTGTGTGTGTGTGTGTATATATATATATATATATATATATATATATATATAGTATATACACTGATCAGCCATAACATTAAAACCACCTGCCTAATATTGTGTAGATCCTACAACAATGTTTATGTAGGTGGTAAGTAACATCCACATGAAGGCCAGGACCCGAGGTTTCCCACGCAGCTCCATACGCAGCAGGCTGTGATGTACTGTGTGTTCTGACACCTTTCTATCAGAGCCAGCATTAACTTTTCAGCAATTTTTGCCACATTAGCTCTTCTGTGGGATCGGACCAGACGGGCTAGCTTTCGCTAGACCTGCCGTTTTAGAGATACCTGTTAATTAATGTGTTACTTTGGGAAGTACCACACTTCACTATATTTGAAGAAATATAATGCCACAGTTTGGCCAAACAATACTAATGTGACTAACAAAGCATGAAAGCTGTCAGTGTGAGTTAGTGTCTTGCTAAGCCGTGTTAGCATTGACAGATTGTTCTGTGCGAGAGTGGCAGCCACAGGTATGCATGTCTGATTAGTTTCTGTGTTCAGTACACCGAAAGAGAGGTAGCCTCAGGAATGCCTGTATCATAGTTTCTACAGTTTCTGGGTTGGGAAGCCAGGTAACATGAGGAACGTCACCGTTAACAGATTATTGACTCAAAAAACTCCAGGAATGAATAAGAGAGAAAGGGGAAATATCCAGGAATGTGGTTTTCACGGTTTTGACCTGAAAGCCTGTCTGGGAAGATAAAAACCATCTACTTGTCCTGCTGCATACCTGAGGGAATCCCTGTCCCATACAGGCCTCGAAACTCCTCACACACACACACACACACACACACACACTCCAGTATTAATACTATAGCTGCACCTTCAAAACCATACACAGAAATCTTTAGGACTTCCTCTTTCATGTACGACTGCACCAGTCCAGAATTACTGGCAACCTTCATGAGCTAAATATAGAAAATGAACTTCAAATGGAATAAATGGGACTTTAAAGTTCCCCTGGAGAGTAACAGCACTGAGGCTCTCCCTGTAATGAGTTTCCTCCAACACACTAGGAGATATTTGTTAAAAAAAAAAAAAGAACCCTTTTTTACACTCCTTCATTGTTTTATATTCTTACATTTCTACATGTGGACTGTCCTTTATAATTCAGACCTCGGGGTTTCACTAGGGTTCAAATTCAGATAATATATAATTAAAATAATAATAATAATAATGACCACAAATAAATGTTAAATATATATAATTTAATTTTAACATTTATTTGTGGTCATTATTATTATTATTATTTAAAGATTTATCTAAGGCCACGCTGTAGGTTCCTGACAGAGACCAGCAGGTTTTGGGTTGAATATACAAACAGGCTGTTGTTATGGAGACGTGTAATAGTTTCTGAAACTCAACTCCAAGAATTAACTAAACCAAAAGTGTGATGGTTGGCTTCTTATCTGTCTCCCTCTTTATTCTTCTCACTGTACTGGGGTAAATTTAAAATAGTTCCAGATTGTGGCTCTGACTGTGTGTTTGTATTTTACAGTGAAGCACAATGTATGAATTTTACGTCCATAACCTGACTTGTGCTGGACAACAACCATCTGTCTCTTTTGTGTTGAAAGCTTTTTGTTGTCCGCATGGGGATAGATGACTAAGGGCAGGAAGAAGTTCCCAGAACCTGAGAGCAAAATGTTAACTTTGTTTTTTCCACAGTTGCTTTTCTTCTGTTATAAGTATTCTTTAAGGGTGCCCTTTTTTAGAATTATTGCGTATAATGTTTATTAGTAATTCGACCCATTCTAATGAACAATTCAATTCAATTCAATTTTGTTTGTATAGCGCTTTTAACAATGGACATTGTCACAAAGCAGCTTTACAGAAATAAATGGATTCAAAAAATATATTGTAAATATGTGAATTTATCGCTAATGAGCAATGAACAAATCCCTAATGAACAGTGCCAGTAACTCTTGTATGGTGTTTATATCATCAGTACACAATCTGTTTAACTCTTCACCCACATATTGTGTGTAATAAATCCCCCTTTTCACCATTAGACTCATTTTGAAGGGTTTGTGGAAAGTCTCGGGTTGACTTCATGTTGAATGTGAGAAGGTGATGTGTTGTGTACACTGCTGTTCGCAGTACAATCGGT
>NC_069732.1:19548471-19575971 GCF_027358585.1 Pangasianodon hypophthalmus | reverse complement strand
GGTTTCTAAGCATGCATTGTTCAAAATAAATGTTACCCAGACATTTTTGTAAACATCTTCTTGGCTCTCAGGGATTTTACCTGCAGAGACAGAGAAAGTGCAGGAAGCCTGGAACAACCTAGTGACTGCTTTCCTCACAACTACACAACTGTGTATCTATGAGAATTCATTTATACAGTTTTAAACACAAAGACAGATTAGGATTTGATTCATTTATTTAAAAAAGATTGCAATACTTAGAAACTTTCCATTTCATTATTTTTAAACTTATTTTCTCTTTACAGAATTTCTTTAGTTGTGCATAAGATTTTTCTACAGTACTAGAAGTTCATTCATGTTCAGTCAGCACTTTATCCCGGTCCGGGCTGCGGTGGATCCGGAGCCAATCCCGGGAACGCTGGGCACAAGCTGAGAGACACTCACACGGACACCAGGGAAACATGTGACCCTCCACACAGACACTACTGTATATTAATGATCTGATTATTATTTGTTCTTCTAATAGATATTCCATAGGAGTAAAGAGAAAGAGCATGTAATGCCTATCCACTACGCTCCTGACATTTCACAGCTGAACGCAGTAAAAACTCTCCTGAGAAACATTTAATACTGTGTTGTATTTGATACACTTTCAGGCTGCAGTCATTTGTAGGGTTTGTTTATTTGTTTATTTTGATACATTTAGGTTTTGTGTTGTGTAGGCTAAGAAAATACATTTTAATACATACAATTTCACTTTGTCCATTTGTGTTATTAATTTGTCAGTGTCTGTTCAGTGTCTGTTCATGCAGTGTTCAGAGTTCAGTGTCTGTTCATGCACTGCTGCTTCACAACGAGATACGTGCATCGGGAACTGACAGGCTAGATCCAATAACTTTATTGAGGTGGAAATTTAGGGGCAAATACCAATCCACATCCACAGATAATGAGAGAATGTAGCGCCCCCTGTCTGTGCCTGAGAACAATCTCCATCTGACGTGAAACACGCGGTTAAGCAGCATTTAATTCGTCATCTAGCAAACTGCAAACGTCATAGCTAACATAGCATGAGGCTACATGTTCTGAAGCACTCTAGCTTTATGAATGCTTTTCACTGTGTTTGTGGTTTGAGTACATGTCCTGGCCACTGAGCTTCACTGTGGAAATGTGGAGATAGGAGACATCTGGACCTTCCATTTTTTCACAAGTCTTTAAGTGTAAAACAGCCTTTAAAAAGCGCGTGCATGTGGTGTGTGCTTTTCCCTCCCTGTCTCTCTCCTCTCTACAGTTAATGAATGTTAAACATGTGTAATTAATGAGTCTAACCCTAACCCTAGCCCTAACCCAGCCTGGGGAGCTCCTGAGATACACATTTCAGCTGAAAAATAATCCATCGTTTGTTTAGCTACATTTTCGTTTCTCTGGATCAATCTGCTTTTCTCAAACAAGAAAAGAATGCAGCTCAGGACTCAGTCCCCATGCAAACCCTCACGGGGAGCCAAGTGTGTTTTTCCCATATACCAGATGTGTGTGTGTGTGTGTGTGTGTGTGTGTCATTAGCAGACCGTTGTCCACATCTGGCCGCCGAGGGTAAAGGGGCGGGGCGATCCATGTCCAAACTCAAAGATACGTGCGTGCGCGTGCGCGTGTGTGTAATCTGCACCAGATGACCGCTTGTGGAATTAGGGTCCGAACGAGGCTCCGACTCCGTCTCCTTTGTCTCCACGCACTGCAGCATGAAACCGGAACTCCCTACCGGTTTGTAAAGCCATGTGGACTTTCTGATGTTTTGCTCGTGCTTTTCCGCTGAACGGTACCTGTGAAATCCCGGGCCGGGGACAGAGTGATGTCCATAGTGCCGGTGAGTTGGCGGGGACCATGGCGAAGCGCGCGCTCTCTCACCTCGCTCTGTGGAACGCGGGCGCGCTCTCGCTGCTGCTGCTGTGCGCTCGCGCCGCTTGCCCTGAGCTCTGCGAGTGTCCGCGCGCGCAACACGTCCTCTGCGCCAACCGCGGCTTGCACGCCGTTCCAGAGAGCAGCCGGTCCGTGCGCGTGCTCGGCCTCGCGGGCAACTTTATCGGTAACGTGAGCGCGCTCGCTCTGGCACACTACGGCCACTTGACGCGGCTCGACCTGCAGTTCAACCAGATCCGGCGCGTGCATCCGAAAGCGTTCGAAAAGCTCGTGGAGCTTGAGGAGCTGTATCTGGGACACAATCTGATTTCGACGCTGCACCCCGGGACCTTCGGGCCGTTACAGAAGCTCACCGTGCTGTACGGTAACGATAATGACATCCGGGATCTGACAGGAGACACATTCGGGAGGCTGGAGCGTTTGGTCCGGTTGAGGCTGGATAAGAATGCCATAGAGCGACTGAGCGAGTCCGTGTTTAAACACCTCTCCAGTCTGATGTTCCTGCAGCTGGAATCTAACCAGCTCCGTCACATTCACCACAAAGCTTTTTCCACTCTGACCAAACTCCAGTTCCTCAACCTGTCGGACAATAAGCAAACGCAGCTGCGCGCCACGGCCCTGTTCTCCCAGCTCAGGTCTTTAGTCACGCTGCTGCTCTCGGGAAACCAAATCACGCACATCGGCAGTCACGTGTTTCAGAACCTGAAAAAGCTCACCAAGCTGTCGCTGAGTAACAACCACATTCTCAGGCTGGAGAACGACACGCTGAAGGGGCTCGCGCGCCTCCGGGAGCTTGCAATCGACGGCAACGAGCTAACGGAGATCCAGGCGGGTGTACTGGAGCCGCTCGCGCGCGTCGAACGGCTCGATCTCAGCGACAACCGGATCACGCGTATCGATCCCGCCGCGTTCACTCGCCTCGCCCGTCTCAGGGTGCTGGATCTAAGCAACAACCGGCTCAGGAGGATCTCCGGCGGCGCTTTCGCCTCAAACGCCGCGCTCCTCCAGCTGGACCTGAGCGGTAACGAGTGGAAATGTGACTGTCGCTTGGAGAAGCTGAAGGAGTGGATGGCGGAGACGCGCGCTCGTGGAAAGTTACTCACAGCGCTCGTGCGATGCCATCACCCGCCCACACTCGAGGGCAAATATCTGGACCATGTGAACGACACGGAGCTGCTGGCGGACCGGACCGGAAGCGGGTACTGCAAACCGGATGACGAGGCAGAAGTGATGGAGGCTCGCGGAGCAGGAGCGCAGGAGCCGCCGGGTGTAACGGAGGAGAGGCTGAACAGAGGAGGAGGGAAGGAGGAGGACATGGCGGCTGACGGAGGTCACAGGAACCCGACGATGAAGAGGAAGAAGGAGGAGAAGCTCAGAACAAAACCTGCACCAAGTGCTTCTGCGAAAGCAAGCTCCTCCTCGGCTCTTCTGGGAACACGGACAACCAAAATGTTCCCTTTAATGCTGGAGAACGCGAGCATGTGGGAGCTGAATGATGCAGTGCGGAACCCCGGCAGTCACAAGTCCGAGCCACAGAAACGCGTGGAGCATTACGCAGCCAGACGTGTGGAGCTGACGGACGCGTGTCACTTCAACCGCCGCTACATCGAGAACGTGAGCGTGCACAACGTGAGCTTCGACTCGAGCACGGTGTCGTGGAGCACACCTGAGGACACACACACTGTCCGGGGCCAAGCGCTGATGTTCCGCGTCCTGTTCGACCGCTTTGGCCACTCCGCGCGTTTCCCGCGCTACGTTTACACTGACGGCTCAGCTCGAGCCGTGACGCTGCAGGAGCTCCGCCCAGACTCCACCTACATCACCTGCGTGGAAAGCGTGGTGGGCGGGGCTTTGTGCCAGGTGGCTCCGCGAGATCACTGTGCGGGTTTCGTCACCACGTCACCGTCAGCGGAAAGCGACGTCAAACTTCAGCACGTGACCGCGGCAGTGCTGGCGGCCAACGCACTGCTGATCTTGTTGGTGGGCGGGGTCTGGCTGGGGCGCGTTCTAAAGAGGAGGATCAAAACCCGCAAGTCGTCCACGCACACTCATGTGCGTCACATGTACTCCACGCGGAGGCCCTTCCGGTCTGCCATGGCAACCACATGCGTCTCCTCCGAGTTCAGCGGGTATCAGAGCGGGCGCCCATTGGCTGAGGAGGGAGATCTTATCCAGTTTCCGGTCGACCGTTTTTTTGACAGCAGCTGTACTCGCAGAGATGATGATTCTGTAATACCGAGGTTATCCGACTAAATCTGAGCTTCTCATCTTCTCATCTGCAGTGCCTAGTGCAGATGTAATGTGAAGGGGTGTGTGTGTGTGTGTGTGTGTGTGTGTGTGGTTATACAGGGCAAATATTTCTGCTCATGCGCCAGTATCCATGCGAGCAAGCATTACCCAGACAAGGATAAAACATGTTCTTACTGTAAGAAAGTGGAATTATTACCTAACCTTGAGCTGTGAATACAGACTTCACTTACAGCCTGCTGGTGTGGAAAAGGTTCACATGTATCCGGATTCTTTCAGCTGTTTCTTTTACTTTCCAGCTCTTTCACACAGTAGTAATGTTGCTACACAGTGGATTACGGCTGTAAATGGAGTTTCTTAAAGATGTGTCTCAGTGACTCCATCTCAGGAAAAGAGACACAGTTTGCTCATTAAGTGCTGTCATTACTCACACCTTCATGTTTTAAAATAAACAGGAGGAAATATACCAACAGTGAGCAAGTGTGTGTGTGTGTGTGTGTGTGTGTGTGTGTGAATCTTTCTCAGGACTGATAATAATGAATACTAGGTATTTACTGTTAGAAACTTACAGATGAATGATACTGTAAATAATGCCTAATAAGGGACACACTATACCGGATGTTCTGAGCATGCAGAGGATAAGCTTTGCCTTTATATAAAATATACACGTCTATTTATCTGTTTTTGTTTGTTTATTATTAGTGGTGTTGTCTTACACTAAACCAGAATTTAGGTGCAATATCAATGTTATTTAGCAGTCAGATTATATTAAACACTAAAATGAAGTGCTAAATGCAGACACAAGTACACGTATAAGAAAAACAACATAAATGTAGCTCAAGTTCTTTTAATTAGAAATAGCAATAATATTTGTTAGTTAGCTGGTACAAAAATAAAGAAATATGGATTTATTTTTTTGGAAAACTGTACATGGAAAATACTGTCTTCAGCTACAGCATTTAGACCGTGTTATCCCCACGTTTTACACATTTGAAATGCACTGTATATTTATGAAACACTCAACATTTTGTAACAAAATGCTTGAACGGCTAATGGCACAGAGTCAAGATTTTATTATCCGCTCATTGATGAAATGTGATTGTCAGTGGGAAATAAGGTACTTTTTAATATGTGTGTATATATATATATCTATCCCTTATACCGGTGCCATCTGTGTTCACATGAAAAATACTGAAGATTATAAATGTCTTAGTCTTGGTATGTTATGAATCATCTGAATAATTCCTCATATACAGTATATTTGACTAAACATAGTTAATAAAGCAGTTAGGAGAGTTTAGTATATTTCTGTATGTGACACCTGAGTGGTTCACTGAAAAAGAGCTCATATAACTGCTTACAGTCACATGAGGAGAAATGTGCAGATCAGAGCAGAAGGTGCAGTTGCAATCCAAAGCCATACAAAACTATCTGTTTATATTTACACTATCATACATTCCCCTGACTGATAAGTACAAAATTTGAATCATGTTCTCATCTGGCATTTCAGCTGTTTCCACAGAGCTGTTTAGCTGAGGCAGAGAAAAACAAAGTGCAAGAAAACACAAGAAACATACACAAATATTGCCAGAAGTGAATGTCCCTGAGGAAAACCACTCGGCAAGAAGGGTCAGGGGGATGGGAATAAGGCAGCGTGAAGTGAGAACGAGCTTGCCCAGTCGGCTTCTTCCAGTCTGTCACAGTGCGAGAAGATCCAGCATCCTAATGTTCAGGTTCCATCATTACACATCAGAAGAGTGCTGCCTCGAATCAGTTACACAACTGTTCTGTTTATCAGTCTGTGTGAACATCTGTTTAGGACGTTTGACATCGTTAACTGAGATGAATTATATGGATGGAATCAGGTGATATAGCATGAACACATTTTGAGATTAATAACAATTACTGAGTTCTAATTAAATTTACAGCAAATTCCCTTTTTTTCAGCTGTTTGAAGAAATGTATTGGTGGCTGGACCGTGTGTGTCCAGACTGCCTTTAGGATGCAGAATGTGAGTGTGTGGTGAGGTGTGTGTGTGCCACTGTGGTGCTGGATGATGAGATGCTGTTGTGTTGGATGTTTTGTGTCTGGAGGGGACTTCCTGTTGGGCTGCCAACTGCACATGAACATAAAGATAAAATCAATTAACTGACAGCATACTATCTTTACTGAATTTGAGTACCTATGTGTTTGTACACTAGGTTGCCAGATTATTAGGTACAACATCCTTGCTATACTCTTTGAGCCTTTTATCATGTACACCTACCATACAGATACCTTCTGTAGTTTACAGTTACTGACCCTAGCCCATTTTTCCTAAGCATAATTTGGCCATCCATCAATGAAAAGGACAATGATAGGACCATCACTGACCAGATTGTAAGGAGCAACAGTTGTAGAAGTGGCTAAGGTGACCAGAAAAGAATACACATTAACACCACAGCCACGTGAAAGTCACTAACAACTCTTAACATGACAGGAGAACTCAACATTTAACAATTTCTGCTAAAAACAAAAAAATCATTTAGAAAAGAAAGGGTAAGAGCTGTGTTATGCATCTGATCATAAACTAATCTCCGACCAATTTCATCAGGTTTAAATGACATATCCTTGCAAAAAAAAGGGAATTAAACTGTCAAGTGTCTCTGATTCCATTAAATGAATAGTGTCTTTATATAGTATAAATAATGTTTTAATTCAACATGTAGTCGTCAATATTTAAAGTCCCTGCTATCTGTGTGGAAGATCATTCTCAGTCCACACAGTGGCACTGCCATGGTAGTGACATGTTCATAGGTATAGTGCTGGCATGAGTGTATCAGGTGAAGCTGTGGCCCTGGAATGTTTAAAAGATTTTAAACACGTCACCAGGTTGAGAATCGTCAGCCAACAGTGACTCACTGATTATGAGCTTGAGGACAATTATAACAAATTATGCACAAAACCAAAACGATCAAACATACACATCCAAGATGGACAAACTAGGTTAGTGTTTGTAATACAGTGGCCAGGTGTTGTCCGCAGTGCTTAAAGATCCAGCCATGCTCTTGAGCCTGATACAGCGGCATGCTCCCATGATACTGTCACCGCTGTGCACTGAATAGATACCACACAAACAATCCTTTTCCAGTGCTGAACTGGGTAGGGGGAGAGGGGCAAATGTCCCTAATAAACTGGCCACTAAGTGTATATGCATGCATAACCAGGTGAGAATATTAGTGACATTTCTGACCCACTGCAGAAATGTGACCCACAATGCATTGAATTGTGCACCTACATGGCAAATGGATGTGAGTGTAAGGTAGATGTTCCTAATAAAGTGGCCACCAAGTGTATATGTGTGTTTCTCACCTTGTGTTTCCCGTTGTCTCACAGTAACAGGGCAGTCTTTATGTGCCAGCAGAAGCTGCTTTAGTTGAATGACCTCTGATTTGAGTAGTGTAACTTCGTTCTGAAACACAGCCATTAAAAATAAACAGATAACATTATAAACTCATAATCAAGGTCTGTAAGTGTGTAGTGTAGCGGCACTGCGCATTTCCCACAGGAGCAGGTGAAACAGAGCCTCAGTGTATATATCAGCTAATCAACAAATATTAATCTCTATAACGTCCTGATCATCAAAAAAATGTCACTATTTGACAGATAAAAGCTGATTTTCTGTTGATTTGCTCGCATTTCTAGATGTTGCACAATTGTGGTTAACTTCTGTAGAGTTATTATTACACCTAGTGGTGAGAAACGGGAACTGCAGCGAGCGGTGATAGAGCTCCATGTGGGCAGGAATCACGCTGCCCCATGCTCACGCTCTGAACATTTGCAGTGGAGGAGGAGCGGACAGGACAGTTAATGACAGGGTTGCCAGATTGGGAGAGTTTAAAACACTCAGCGGCTGCTAAGATCTTATTTTATAGAAACAATCTGAATTAAATGTAATAAGTGCAGACAGTGTGTCTATGATGTACAGAACAATTTCTATTGTAAGATATATTGCAAAGCTTGAGAAAGGGAAAGGGGGAGTATGGAGTGGATAGACTCTGTCCATCAGAAATATGTGTGAAATACTTGTTTCCCTACAGAAAGCCTGAGGAAAAGAAGAAACATAGCTCCCTTTTCCAGTGCACACATTTGTGGGCTAGTTTCAGGTATTTTGTGTGGAGGTAGTTTGAGGTGTATTTGAGGTGAAATTTTGCTGAAACCTGTGAACGCTGCTTAATGATATTTACCTCGAGCACAGCTGAAGGTTCGTCTAAAACCCCCTGAAAGTGAGCTGCTCGACTGTACGCTGGACGACTGCATGCTGTCGACTCTCAACTGCTGATTACAGGGTTACTCTAAAAGTTCCCTAAGTCACGTGTGATAACCTCGCCACTTCATTTTGTCTGAGGCTATGTCATTAATAACATCATCCTGCAACACTGAAATCTATGGTGACGAGCTGCTGCTGTTTCTGTACCTGTAGCTGCAGATTTGTGTGTGTAAGTTCCTCTGCCTTCTTTTCAAGAGACATCACCCAGATTTTCCTCTTCTGTCTGCAGCGTGATGCTGCTGCTCTGTTTCTTTCCAGAAACTTGCGCCTGCGCTCGTCTGGATCTTCGTCTGCTGTCCGTCTGCGTTTCCCTCCACTAATCTGGGAAGGAGATTCTGCACATGCTGTGTTTTTGGGAACTGGAGATATCTAAAAAAAAAACCCAAAAAGGAATAGTCTTTACAAAACGTAAGAATATCAGTCAAAATAGCATTCCTCAAAACACAGGAAGTGCTACCTGTGCAGGGATTGGTTGATGTGTCAGGTGTTTGGCTGGGGGTGGCGCAGGGCCTGGGTGCAGGTGTGCAGGGGGCGAATGGTGAGCACAGCTGTGAGGAGACTGCTCTTGACTTTGATGCTGGTGGGCGTGTCTCTGCTGTGACTGGCTGAGGCCGTGCTGCTGATACGATTGATGAGGCGATGCTGGCACATGTGTCAGTGGGAGCCCCATCCTCACATGCTGTGGTGACATCATCTCCATCATGTGACCCATGGGGTTCTGGTTCCCATTGGAAGCCATTGGGTGAGTCTGGCATGACATGACCTTTGACCTCTAAGGGATCATGAATGGGAACAGGTTATTGGTCAAAGCTCTATGTGTCATTACTTTTTCATGAATGCTACAGTGGTTTCCTGTGAATCATATAGCATTATAAAATTGTTTTTATATTATATTATACAATTATATTATTGTTTTCTGAATTTCAGGAACATACTGTAAAATGATCCACTGGATACAGATTCATGCTGATAGTTACACAATGGGTAAAGAATAAAATCTGAGATTAAACTAAAACATAAAAATGAATTTTGTTCATCACATCAGAGACAGTATACTTCATTCATATATTAAATACAACTGGGCTTTCTTCCTGAGCCCTGCTGGATTCCATTAGTTATATCTAAGGCTTTCCTTTTTCAGCTAAACTCTGAATATCAGTGAGCAGCAGCTGTAAGCAGTTATACTGTATCACGTCTGATCCATTTTATCAATTCGCCCTATCATAAGGAGATCCACGCCAGGAGCCAAGGGAGCAAAATCGCCCATGCTCTCTGGGTGGAAGGGGTGGCATACTCTCTCTACTGGCACTAGTGGGCATCTGTGAGCTCGTGTATGTGGAAGAGGCGGATACGGTGTGTTACGCTGCGCTGTGACACATCATGAGCATCAGTTTGAAAAGATATGGCTGGCTTCACATGTCTCGGAGTCCCTGTCCATGTCCCTGGTTGGTAGCTGTCACATGATGGGGAGAACTACATTATGTGGCCAAAAGTATGTGCACCCCTGACCATCACACCCATATATACTTGTTGAACATCCCATTCCAGATTTATTCTCCTGTGTTTGCTGTTATAATGAGCTCCACTCTTCTGGGAAGCTTTCCACTAGATGTTGGAGCGTGGCTGTGGGGATTTGTGTTCATTCAGCTACAGGAGCATTAGTGAGGTCAGGCGCTGATGTTGGGATGTCGAGGAGGTCTGGGGTTCAGTCGGTGTTCCAGTTCATCCCAAAGGTGTTCAGTGGGGTTGAGGTCAGGGCTCTGTGCAGGACACTCGAGTTCTTCCACTCCAACCTTCACACACCATGTCTTCATGGAGCTCGCTTTGTGCACAGGGGCATTGTCATGCTGGAACAGGTTTGAGCCTCTTAGTTCCAGTGAAGAGAAACTGTAATGCTACAGCACACAGAGACATTCTATACAACTGTGTGTTTCAGACTTTGTGGCAACAGTTTGGGAAAGAACCACATATGAGTGTGATGGTCAGGGGGGTATATACATTTGGCTGTATAGTGTAGTTAGTGGGTTAGAACAGATGATTGAATTGTGGAGAAAAAGAGAAAATGAATGTTTCTATTTGGTTACTAATAGTAGGGTTAGGCTTAGTAGTAGTCAGAGCATTAATTAGCACAAGGATAGTAAGACAAATGTGTGTGTGTGTGTGTGTGTGTGTGTGTGTGTGTGTGTGTGTGTGTGGGGGCATGTTTATATATCTTGGTGGAGACCAAATGTCCCCATATGGATAGTTTCCCCATGACATTTGCATAGAGTTTAATGTACTTTGCTGTACCTGGGGTGTGGGGCATGATCTGGAGTGTGTAGGCCCTGGTATGTCAGGCATGCTGGGGTCCATTTGTAACTGTGTGTTCATCTGTTAGTTTAACCAGAATTACAAAAACATAGTTATCTCATCATACCAGTAATATGTACGATTGCATTTACATCAATTCAAGTTTATTTAGCACATGCATGAGGACAGCACAGTGTGAAATTATTACAAATTTGCCAAGGTGTGTTGATCCACGATCCAAACACTGCCAGCTGTACCAAACGGTACTTTTCCTTATTGTTGTTACCATCACAGGGACATAATTTGTACTTTTAGTATGAATATTTACCACTACTCTAAACGCTAATTAAAAGATATATACTAAAGGTACAGAAGGTGTATGCTTGATGGTACCATGCCAGTGACAAGGAAAAGTACGTTTGGTACCTTTTTCCTGAAAGTGTTAAAAGTGTTGTAAAAGTAATGAACGAGAGGCCATGGTGTGGATCTTAGAAAGAAATGAACGTGAATATTTGTTATATATGAAAGTTAAAGTCTGAATAACAGCCTAAATGTCACTGTATGTAACAATCCTGTATGTCTAAAAATACTCACACGCACAGTGGGTGCCACTTGCATGGCGCATGCCGCAGGGTGTCGCTGTTGGTTGTGAAGACAACTGGGGTCTGACCTTAAGTTGGTGAGAAGGAGATAGAAGGATATAATTAGTGTTGAAACATACATGTGTATGTGTATGTGTGTGTATGTATGTGTATGTATATGTGTGTGTTTTAGTTATGCTGTCACAGCATAGTCTAGCATGTACACAAAGTACATTGTCCTTAACCATTAGAGGACAAAAGCTTTCCCTCTCTCTCCCTCTCTCTCTCTCTCTCTCTCTCTCTCTGTCGAGCTACACATGCTACTCCTGAGATGCCAGTGATCCTGACTCCTTCTGCTCTCCGGACCTGCCTGATCCATCCTGATGCCCTACTTCTGGTTGGAGTTTTCATCGGTTGAGTTCGGGATTGCTGGAGATGGTGCTGCTTGGGGACTGTAGAGATGGCTTTGGACTGCGGTTCATATGGGCAGTTGTACTGTGATGGCTTGGGACTGTGATTGCTGTGGTGGCTTTGGGGCTGCAGTTGCCACGAGCAGTTTTGCACTCAGGTCTCAGTGGACAGATTCAACAAAATGGACTTCATGTGAAAACTGTAATCAATTTCCTGGTTACACAATTTTGTGCACTATTTGTCCATATAGTACACAGTTATAGAAGGGAATTATTTATAATTACACTATCTGTTGTCACCCAGATGAGGATGGGATCCTTTTAAGTCTGGTTCCCCGCAAGGTTTCTTCCTCATATCGTCTCAAGGAGTTTTTCTTCACCACTATCACCTGTGGCTCGCTCATTAGGGATAAATTCATACATTTACAATTTGTATCCTGAATGTATTTATTTCTGTAAAGCTGCTTTGTGACAATGTCCACTGGTAAAAGCGCTACACAAATAAAATTGAATTGAATGTATAGTTGTATGTATGTGTATGTATGTGTGTATGTGTATGCGTATATCTATGTATATGTGTGTGTATGTGTATATATATATATATATATATGTGTGCAGTAGTACTCACTGTGTGTTGGTGGCACTATGGGTGGTGTGTCGTACCATCGAGCAGTGAGATGAAGAGTGAGAGGTGTGTGTGTGGACATGGCTTGTGTGGAACTGAGCCAAGGCACATTGCTGCTGCTGCTGCTGGGAGCCATGGCGCTCACTCTGAGTCTCTCCCGATGAGCCCTGTATTGGAAAGTTCTAGCAGGAAAATTTTCAAACAGTTAATGATGATGTTCGAGTCACCATAACACTTTCTGTTTAAGTCCTTCCTTCCTGAGCATTCTTTCCAACTTCCTCTTTCTAATTTACAGTTAATATTGAATCCCAGCAGGTGTGTCCATTCAGAGAGCCTTACAAAATAGACTCCTTTTATCTTCGTATTTCAGTGCATTTAGATTCATCACTGAGTGCCACTGTTGCTTTCTTCACTATGAGCTGAATGTGAAAGTGAGTTCATATATAATTCTATATTCATTCACGGTCACGGGAGATCTGTAACCAATCCTAAGAACACTGGGTATGACACGGGAATACACACACACACACACACACACACACACACACACACACATTCAAACACTCACACTGAGTTCACACCGAGTGACATTTTAGATTAGCTGGGTCACCTACTAGCATGTGTTTGTTCAGTGAGAGGAAACCAGAGAATCCGGAAGAAACCCCACACACACGGTAACGCTGCACCACTGTGTCACCGAGACACGGAGAAGGAAGCTGGAGGTCAGAGTGCAGGGTCGGCTATCATACAGCACACACTGAGCAGCTGGCGCTCCTGAACTCTACCCTCATCTATCACACATCTTCTCACAGTAAACATATACATTATTTTACAGATTCCAGTAAGATAACCTAAGTCTAGTTGAAACGTCATTAAGGGTTACACCATGCTGCTTGTAGAAATTTAGTTAAATTACAATATCCACAGACTATTAAACAAATTTGAGATAATTCTAGATAATTAGTGGAATGTTTCTTAGCTGTGTTATGTTATTTACTTAAAGTTTTTTTTTTAGTTTTTAACTTCTTCATTTTTACTTTATCCATACAGTTTATTTTATGTAATGGTTTTATCATCTGGTTTTATTATAAAGTGTTTATTTTAAAACATTAAGTGTCGTAGGTATAAACTTTTTTTTTTTATTATTTCAGTTTTTTTTTGTTTTAAGGGCTACAACTGGCTTGTCTTTTTGGATAGTACATTCAAGTTTGAACACAGCAGAACACTTCCACAGCTCATCTGCTTTAAATAGCAGCCGAGAGAGGAAACTTTTCTTATTATTTGTGATTAAGGAAGTGTAACTTAATTTTAGAATCATCTGAATTTCACTGGAAGGAAATGGGGCTTCTCATTAATGCCCAGAATTCTGTGCATGTGAGATGAGTACATTTCTGTGTTGTTCTTACAATTATACTTTACTCACAACATTTACAAATGACAGAAATAATAAAAAGCTATACTAGTTGTGTAAAATCGTTATGGATTCGGCTACTCAGCTGCAAACTCCTGCAGCTTTGAGTACTCTTACTCGGCACTGGTATGTTTAAGGGTACAAAAGTCATTTTTAAAATTTCCTATTTGTAGAAATACCTTGTAAAATATGTAGAACATGATCACCTCTATTGCACACCGTTGCCTCAGAGGAACAAACACATTTTCTTCACATTTTAATTGGCAATAAAATGGTTAATAGTGAAGGTGTGACTTTGAATCAGCCAATAAAAAGCTTTCACTTGGTCACAGTACCTCCTGTAGGTCATTTCAGTCTTTGTGTGGCATGGGGCATATTTCTGCTCTGGAGAACTGCCCTCTCTGACGTTCTCACTCAGCAAAAATAAGACTTACATTTGTTAGTGAGTAAACTTGAAAAAGCAAATAAGTTATTTGTATGTTATCAGGAATTGCTTAAATGTGTTTGTTGCCTAGGAGCAACGTTGTGTGACAATAGAATGGATAAGGCCCTCCTTCGCAGCAGTCACTCATGCAGCCACTCTGGAGAATACTGCAGTTATCATGGGGTCTGTTTTACATTTATTTTTTGTGTTTTACATGATGAGAGTATTTAACTTTTGTAGTATTTATTAAACATTTATAATGGCTAGCTCATAGTATTACTGGCTAGGAGCCCATTCTATATGATTCTGTCATGTAGCAGTGGACAGTATATTACACCCTGGTCCTGGAGCACCATCTATCCCACACAAGTCAACAAAGGAACAACCTCAGAAGAAGAAGATCAGCGTTTTGGAATGGCCCAGTCACAGCCCAGATCTACATCCTGTTGAAGTCCTGTGGAATGACTTGAGGGCTGTGCACAGTAGATCCACTCGCTATTAGATAGATGTGGAGCACGTTTGCAATAAAAGTGGAATAAAAGAGTGGAATAAAATTGCCAAATGAAGATGTGCTAAGTTGCTACTGTTACCCAAAAACACTGAGTAAACACTGCTTTACCAAAGTATTAGTTAAGGGGTGTGCACACATACTGTAAGTTTTTTCCTTTTTCTTTGCCTACTTTTCTATTTGTTTTTCAGTTGAATGTTGTTGGTTTCTGTGTCACATGTGGAAAAAGATCTGTCATGGGTTCATTTTTTCACATCACAAAAATGTGCAATTTTAACAGGGGTGTGTAAACTTTTTATATCCACCTTAGACACATTGGTAAAACATTTCATTGCCAAATTTTACTTTGAAATTTTTGCAGAGACTGTCCTTCTCATGCAGCCTTAAAGCAATCGCCTGTGCTGGTCATTCACTTTTATCACTGGTGGGGACATCTTTTATCCCTGCTTCGGCAGGCTTAATTACACAAACATATTTCCTTGCCTGACAGTAGATGGTGCAATTGTGCCCTTTTGGGGCTGTCTGGCAAATCTGTCATGCCAACCACGTAGCTATTTATAGCCTGGCTTGCTAGCTGCAATGGGCCGGCCCACTTTCGAGGGGGGTGGGGGTGGAATTATATGAGATGGTGGAACATTATTAGTCATAGATTTGAGGCAGACGCAGTTGTGTAAAATTGACAAATATATATTTGTCCTCTAACAAAAGTGATAAAGCTAACAGTGATGATGCTAGCATTCTCCAAAGCATTGCAACACAACCGCACCAAATGCCTTTGCACACTTCCTGCTAATTCTTAGCAGTACATCTGTCATTACTCTATTACTTTAATACACAATGCCATTGCTACAACTAACTTCTACATAAGAATAAAATAATGACAATATAAAAATATGTAGCAGGTTTTCAGTGTTAGGCCATTTGTCTTTCACTGGTTTTACAAATTTCTCCTACCTGTTTTGTTTCCTCTTCCTCTTCGTCTGATGCCTGATTGAGCTCCAGGTCACTGAAGAGTCCAACCTCCTCACAGTTCCTCAGGAAGCGTGTCGGAGTCGGAGTCTGATCTGCACATCAGCACACAGTACAAATACACAACATACCTACATCAGTGTGAGTTAAGAGGTGAGAAAGCTTGTGGTTGAAGATCATTGCTGATGAATACAAACAAAATAACAGTTTACGGATGAAAAGCTGCAGAGCGTCTTAACTCTAGATTGCATGACCCAAAAATCATACAAAAATAAACAAATACATAAAGGCTGTCAAAATGCCCCGTAGTGGAATCCATGGTTTTCCTTAAAGAAAAGGTTTTAAATCTAGGTTTTATCTTTATCTTCAATGGAATAATTTAAGAATTTGATGATGCACAAATGTTGTTATGTTTCAATCATTTTTTGTTCACTTCCCATGTACATATACACTCAGTGGCCACTTTAATAGGAACACAATAGGTCTATGCTTACAGCGAGTTGAGACATAGTCACAATCATTTCCCCATTTTCTCACTATGGTATAAATTTTTTCAATATTTTATTCCTTGATGGATAGAAGAGGTTTGATCAAGGAATCAAGGAATCCATCAAGGAATAAAATATTGAAAAAATTTATACCATAGTGAGAAAATGGGGAAATGCATAGGGGTTATATCAACCTGCTTTACGCAAACTCTGGCTAATCATGCAAAAATTTTATTTTTTCAGAACCTATGACCAATGTGGAAATGCCAAGGAAGTGAATGTTTTTATTGATAAAATATTCCACAAAGCACACTCTATCTGGGGAATCTGACCCCTTTCAGATTCGGGTTAAGAGAGGAAACACTACAGTTATTGCCAGGGGTGGAAAGTACCAAACTAAAGGTACTCTCATTGCAGTACTTGAGTGCATGGCTCTGTATTAAACATAGGATGCCACTTCCATACAGTTGCCTGTTACAGTCTATAGGTAAAACTCGGCTAACTATATAGCTAGAAACATATATGAATTAGCCTGAGCTAGCTAGCCAGGTAACAAACACAGCAAGCTAGTGACACCCACACAGCATTTGGCTAAGTCAACTAGCCAGCTAACAATACATTTCTTTATATACTGTCAATAATGGAGGTGGTGTTTACTTCAGAGTAGCTCACGTAGTTAGTTAATACACACAGGGGTCCAAAAGTCTGAGAGCACTAGTGAAAATGCTTCTTTTTTGCATTCTTTTCTCATTTAATACAACAATTTTCATTACAAATTATATTATTGACAACAACATAAAAGTAGAATCTTTGAAATATTGACATGAATTTCAGAGTTTCTTAGTATTTGGTACCTCCCCTTTTTTGCTTTAATGACAGTGTGCACTCGAGCTCGCATGGACTCCACGTGTTTTTGTAGAACTTTATGATCCATTTTAGATCAAATCCATCAGTGTGTCGTCCGATCACACGCTTCAATTGAAGAGATTAGACATGAGGAAAATCTGACCTTTTGTACAAAACAATTAATATCAAAATCATCAACTTGTGTACTAGATCCCTTTCCTACATGTTTTTTTCAAACAAATACTACTAGAAACACTCAAACCTCTTCTAAAAATAATAATTTCTTCCCTTAGCTTTGACTATGCAGTTATCAAACCCCTGATTAAAAAAACCTAACCTCAACCCCTGTCAGCTGTCTAACTATAGACCAATATCAAACCTCCCCTTTATTTCCAAGATCTAGAAAAGGTTGTAGCACAGCAGCTATGCTCATACTTACATAGGAATAACATTCATGAAATGTATCAGTCAGGATTTAGGCCTCATCATAGCACAGAGACAGCACTGGTTAAAGTGGTAAATGACCTGCTACTGGCCTCTGATCAGGGTTGTGTCTCCTTGCTGGTGCTGCTTGACCTTAGTGCAGCTTTTGACACCATTGATCATGCGATTCTCCTCGATAGACTAGAAAATGTAGTAGGCATTAAGGGAACGGCCCTTTCCTGGCTCAGGTCTTATTTGACTGATCGTTATCAGTTTGTAAACGTAAATGGTGACTTCTCTTCTCATGCTAAGGTAAAGTTTGGTGTTCCGCAAGGCTCTGTTTTAGGCCCACTGCTCTTTTCTCTATATATGCTACCTCTGGGTAAAATTATTCATAAACATGGTATTAGCTTCCACTGTTACGCTGATGACACACAGTTGTATGTTTCAGCAAAGCCAGATGACAGACACCAGCTTAATAAAGTTGAGGAATGTGTAAAAGACATTAGAAACTGGATGCTTATTAACTTTCTCTTACTTAATTCTGACAAGACAGAAGTACTTGTACTAGGACCACATGCAGCTAGAAGTAAGCTTTCTGATTACATAATAACTCTGGATGGTCTTTCTGTTTCATCATGTGCAGCAGTAAAAGACCTTGGTGTGATTATTGACTCTAGTCTTTCTTTTGAAGCTCATGTAGATAATATCACTAGGATCGCTTTCATCTCAGAAATATTGCTAAGATAAGAAATATATTGTCACTACACGATGCAGAAAAATTAGTTCATGCATTTGTTACCTCTAGATTGGATTATTGTAATGCCTTACTGTCTGGATGTTCCAGTAGGAGCATAAACAAGCTCCAGTTAGTCCAGAATGCAGCAGCGAGAATCCTTACTAGAACCAGAAGATATGACCACATCACCCCTATCTTATCCACACTGCATTGGCTCCAAATCAAATTTCACACTGATTATAAAATACTACTATTGACCTATAAAGCACTGAATGGTCTCGCGCCACAGTACCTGAGCGAACTTTTGGTCTTTTATGATCTGCCACGCCTACTCAGATCAAAAGGTGCAGGCTATTTGTTGGTACCTCGATTAGTGAGGGCTGCAGCAGGGGGTAGAGCGTTCTCTTACAAAGCCCCACAGTTATGGAACAGACTTCCACTTAGTGTTCGGGGCTCAGACACAGTCTCAGTGTTTAAGTCTCGGCTGAAAACATATTCGTTTAGTCAAGCCTTTAGTGAATAGTTTTCTTAGGTACAGGAGCAGGTCTGGAGGGTTTCACAGGCATAGAGTGTTGTGGTGAACTGGGATGTTTGGATGCTGTCGCCCCCCCACTCTCACGCGTTCACTCAGGTTTGTCGACGGTGGAGTGGCTGCTGCTTTATGTCCCAGGACTCGCTCATGTCTGTGTTAGCTTCTGGCTCTCCCTTTTAGTTATGCTGTCATAGCTAGTCCTGCCGGAGTCCCTGCTTGCGCTCTGCATGCAAAGTACATTGTCCTTAACCATTCTGTGACAATTAGCATACCTAATTAGCTCTCTCTCTCTCTCTGTAAAGCTACACATGCTACTCCTGAGATGCCAGTGATCCTGACCCCTTCTGCTCTCCGGATCTGCCTGATCCATCCTCATGCCCTACTTCTGGTTGGAGTTCTCATCACTCGGAAATCACTCACTGCTGCTGAGGATGGCCCACATGGACAGCCTAAAGTTACACGAGATTACTGTGGATGAAACCATGAATATACCTTTAGGACTGCAAATTGCCACAAGCAGTTTACACTCAAGTCTCCATCAGTAAGCAGTTGTAAACTTCAACAAAACAGACTTCATGTGAAAACTGTAATGAATTTACTGGTTGCACAATTGCACTATTTGTCCATGTAGTACACAGTTATAGAAGGGAATGATTTATAATCGCACTATTCGGTGTCACCCAGAAGAGGATGGTTCCCTTCTGAGTCTGGTTCCTCTCAAAGTTTCTTCCTCATATCATCTCAGGGAGTTTTTCCTCACCACTGTCTCCTCTGGTGCCCATAGGTGTGAACAGTACCTGTAGTAGATTTCATATTATGTCTTTGTAATAGCCTAGTCTGGGCGTGCAGCAGGTAGTGCCGCTGTCTCGGGGTTCCAGTGCCCCCAGTGACCATGTGGGTTTCCTCCAACCTCCCACAGCTGTGCAGGATGATGAGGCATAATCACCTACACATGCCATTAATGAGTCATTGTCATAGCACCACCCACTGGCTCATGTGCCAAACTTCAATACTCCTCCAATGGGAATTCATGCCAAAATATTTTCCAGGGTAATGTAAAAATATCCACATAATATAATATACACATAATTCCACTGTACATCGTGGAACGGGACCCAAATTTCACATGAATGTTCAGTGATGCGGCATAATAACATCCGCATGCCAACCCTGGATCATAAAACAGACATTGCTACACCCTCGGTGCTTGCAGCTATATTTTTGTCCTGTACTTGTGTTACAGTAAGTGTTCATATGAAGTCATCATAGAAAGAAAACAAATCTACCTCTACCATTCTTTCAGACAAGAACAGAGTGGATTTTTGATTTCATGAGTATAATAAAAATTATATATTGTTGGTTAAATATTGCTATAAATTTGGATAATATTTTTATTACTAAAACATATCTGTCAGACTAGACCGTTCTGGTAACAGTTTGGAAGAAAGCTTTCTGACCATATAGTTTATAAAGCATGAATAAACTACCACTTTTTCACAATTTTTAATATTTAGGAAGATATTACACACATTTGTAATGGGGTGATTTTCTCCCTGGTTATTTTATTTCTGAATATTTCAGAAGAGCATCTTTCCTTTTAAACACAAGTGATTCTGTGCTTCAATCCTCTAACAGTCTCACACAATTCCCATTTTAAACCTCATCATCTACCTGTTATATCTGTATTTTATATTTGACCATGTGTGTTATCATTTTTTTTACTCATTGTAAGGAGCTCTGAGTTATTTGTAATAGTACTATAAGAGTTTTATATATATATATATATATATATATATATATATATATATATATATATATATATATATAGTAGTTTGAAGTGTCCTGCATGTCTCAGTGTCTGTGTGTTTGTGTAATTGGAAATGTCTTACCTGACAGTGTGTTGTCACACTTAATGGAAGAGAATTTGAGGGTCATCTCATGTTTGTGCCTGTGTATGATCAGATGATCTTCTCTTTGGAAGCGCTACAGAAATCAACACAAATCCCTGGGATGAGCTAGTGCAGTGTTCAGTATCTGTGGTTGAATGCAGTGTTTCATGCTGGTGTATGTCTTCAGTAGTGTTAACAGTTTTATACAGTGTTAGGTGTTTGTGCCAATACATGTGCAAGCTGTAACTGAAGGCAGGAGTAGCTGAGAGCCAGGAGCTACATCCAGGTGTGACTCACCTGAGTGCATCCAGGAGCAGTGCATACATAAGACCCGTCCTGATCAGTGTTCATCACTGAGACCTGAAGAGCCTACACACACACACCCACACACACAGACAAACATAGATACAATACACACTGCTGTTTCTCAAATGCTAATAATAAGAGCCATTTTTAATAATCATAAGAAGAAGAAGAAGAAGAAGAAGAAGATTTGATATTTATATAGTTTCTAATGTCCCTTAAGGAATGGCTGATGCTGCTCATAGGTTTTTCTGGGACACACACTGTAAGTGATCTATGTTGTGGGGCATGTTGTCACATGAGTCTGTTGCGTGCTCTATCAGCAATCTGTCATTAACAGATATTACAGAGCTGTGGCCTGACCAGACCTTCTTCTACTGAAGCCAGTATGAGCCCTGAAACCCCACGTCACACTCAGGGGTGTGCTCCAGGCCACCCAGGACTCAGAATTGTAAAGTCACAGCTTTGTACACGCCGCGTGTGCTTCAGTGGCATCCTGAAATGACACTCACCCTCAGTGCTTGAGTGAGATACGGCTTTTAGTGTACACAGACAACACTTATCCAAATGCAGTGTGGACTGAAGTGTAGGTCACTCAGTTGTGTTGAGTGTTTTCATTAACTACCATCACTAACGAGGCTGAAGATCTGCTGGTATGAGTATTATTACTGAACTGTTGGAATTGCTCAGGCAGCTGTCTGTATTCTCTGTAACGTTCTCCTGTTTAAATCATTATTACAGCATGAGGAGCGGTGCAGACTGATTCCTGTACCACCTCCTCCCTCCTTCTCTCTCTCTCTCCCCCCCCCCTTCCCCTCCCTCTCTGTCCCTCTCTCTCTCTCCCTCCCTCTGTCTGTCCCTCACTCTGACTCATCTCAGTCATCCACACTCTTTAACTGTCCAGTCGTCACTTCAAATGTGTCCCCAAACATACAGTTTAATCCATTAGTACTCAACAAGTCGCTGTTTTTTTTTTCCTTTCAGCTCATTCACTGGGGTCGTGACGTCATCATTAAGGACTAATTAAAGTGCTGTGCTTTCAGCTAAATCAAACCGCAGAGTGACGTCATGCTCACGCACTCATACCCGACGCCGTGGAACTTCAGTGAGAAGTGATGTCAAGTGAGATGTGATGTCAGTGAGATGTGATGTCAGTGAGATGTGATGTCAGTGAGATGTGATGTCCTAAGCGCAGGACTGAAACGCGACACATGCAGCTGGACTGTGAAAGTTGTATCAAACACGTGCGTCACTGATGCGCTCGCGCTTTCCGTCCTAGCGACATGACGAGCTTACTGCTGTTAAACTGAGTAAAATCATACAGCTCATCCTCGAGCAAACACACACACACACACACACACACACGCGCGCGCGCACACACACACGCACACACGCACGACGTCTGAGAGAAGTCTGGAGCTCAGGTTCACCTGAACCCACTGCCTGGTGTAAAGTGTAGCCTGTTAAAGGACAGGACTCAAACCAACACACTTCCACAAGTTGTCTGAATGAGTGAGAACGGTGTGTGTGAGAGTGTGTGTGTGTGTGTGTGTGTGTGCGCCTGCATCATGCTGTCACAGGTCTTCAAATAGACTGTGAGCCCTGTCCATCAGCGGATACACTCTCACTCAGCTGTATAACACACACACACACACACACACACACACACGTTCTGTTCGTGTTTCTGTCTGTGAACATACCCAGCTGAGTGTAACAGAGTAAAAGTAACTTACCTGAACGCGCGCGCAGACCGAGACGAGCGACGCTCCTCGCGCAACCACCGAGCGCGCCGAACTGAAACGCGATTACAATATGATCTATTTACAGAAGCATTACATCACCTCGCGGTGACGTCACACGGGATTCCTGAACTTCTAAATCATTGCGGTCGGTTTTTAGGAAGTGGTGGGCGGGGGTTTTAGGCCTCGAGCTCCCGCCCACCTGGAAGATTAAGCCCCTCATTGGTCCACCAGGTCAGAGGCTGATAGAGGAGGGGGCGTGGCTTCATGACGCTGCTGCGCCAACAGCTGCGTGGAAGTGTGCGCGGGACGGTCCCCGGTCCAGCGCGTGCATGTGTGTGTGGCGTCAGAGCTTTTCCGCTGCTCCTGCCCTGTGCTAGTCACTGACTCTCATTACTGTCCTACTTCTCCCCTATTATTATTATTACTATTATTATTATTACTATCATTATTATTATTATTATTATTATTACTATCATTATTATTATTATTATTATTATTATTATTATTATTACTATCATTATTATTATTATTATTATTACTATTATTATTATTACTATCATTATTATTATTATTATTATTATTATTATTATTATTACTATCATTATTATTATTATTATTATTATTATTATTATTATTATTACTATTATTATTATTACTATCATTATTATTATTATTATTATTCACAGTATATTCGAGGCTCAAGGTTCTTTATTTGTTACAGACATGTGATGTAGTGAAATGTTTTTCCTTAGTTTTTCATCCCACAGTGCAACATGAACCAACAACGACCTCGGGATACACACATAATAAAAACAGAACACAACAAAATCTAGCAGACTATACTAAAAATTATATATATATATATATATATATATATATATATATATATATATATATATATATATATATGTGTGTGTGTGTGTGTGTGAGGTAATAATATGCAGTCTCTCTCACGTGTTCTCGCTCAGTAGCTGGATTGCCTGAGGGTAGAAACTCCTCCTGATCTTTCTGTGCTGGTCATCAGGATCTGATAGATCTTCCCTGATGGGACGACTGAGAAGAGCTTCACAAAGTTGGTGTTAAATGACTCAGCTCAGTACGATACTCAATAACTGTCTAATTATTGGCCTAATTCACTCAAACAGCTGTAGCTCATGATTATCTACATAGATTGGTATGAAACCTGAAGGCCCCTTTCTGGACAAGGTTCTGAGGACGTCTTCAGAGTTGGCATGGGCATCAATGGGGATGGGGTTAACACCACCCTAGGAACCAACAGCCACCTGTAACCCTAGCAGCCCCTAAGTGACACCAGGGAATTGCTTAGGCTGTGCAATCACTCTGCATTTTCTAGTTTACTTTGCTCTGTTCTGACATAAATCTAGTTATTATAGCTCAGAAAAGTCTCACATGTTGGATAAACACAGTGGAAATATTTTTCTGAGTACCAGAATCAGCTGATAGAAAGTTGGCCTACAACAGCAAAATGTCGCAGAAAGTAAAACCCCTCCTGAAACTAAAGAAGTTAAAGGTGCGACACAAGACCACTGCAGGTTAAGGTTTTTTTTTTGTTTTTGTTTTATTCAGCACAAACAACCTGAATCGTGCTGCTTGTCTTGTACACACATTACTTATTACTTAAATACAGATTTCCAGCTGTACTACAATATTATCCAAATGTATGTGTCCAGATGGACATCCAGATGTTCTTTTCTTTCATCAATGGCTGTGAAGAACATTTCATGTAATCATGTTTCTGTCCTGGCTCGTGTCTGTGACCCTGTTCTGAGCAACTGCCCAGGGTTCAGGCTGTAGCTTGGAGCTCAGAGTGGGAATGTGGGAGGAGGTGTGTGTGGTCATGGCACTGGTGATTCAGACCAACACAGCTCTTTTGTGGCTGGTGCCAAGATTTAAAAGGGAGAGAGAGAGTGAGACAGAGAAGTTCAGAAACAAGGACCTTAAATGAGAAAACAAGCTGATGACTCATCGCAAGTCTACTCTAACACACTAGTAGCTGTTTCCCCGGCAACCTCACAAAACAGGAAGGTGTGATGATGTCATATCAATCCCAGTCTGTGTCTCCTCCCATATTTGTGAGCATGAATCATTCACAAACACGTGCACCATAACATCATGTACCTCTAAGGCTATGTAAGACATCATCCACACTTATCTGATAGATTCTCACCTGATAAAGGAACTGTCATCATTTTAGCGCTTAAGCAATATGAAGTAAGTATGAGGGGTGTTCCTGATGACACAAATACCACACTGAATATCTAACTCTGAGATCAGAACTGTATACAACAGTATACTATACTGTATTATACCATATATATATATATATATATATATATATATATATATATATATATATATTTGAGTATTGTCCAGAACATTTTCTAATATAATGCTTTCCTATTGAAACAAGTTTTTTCCAAATACTGGATAAGAAGGTTAATAAAAACAAATAAACATATGTCTTTAAAAGTCCTCTTACTGAAGCCAACCTTGTGAGACACTAAAGATCAATTTGCACCCATGTACAGTGTCATGACAAAGGCCTTAATTTTTGTTCTATTTTTGCATATTTGCCACACTTGAAAGTTTCAGATCTTTAAACAAAATTGAATATATGACAAAGGCAACCTGAGTAAACACAAAACACACTTTTTAAATGATCATTGTGGAAATTATGAAGGAGATGAGAGAGAAATATATTTTAAAAATCAGCCTGGAAAGCATTACAAAGCCATTTCTGAGGCTATAGGACTCCAGCAAACCACAGTGGGAGCCATCATCTCCAACTGAAGAACACTTGGAACAGAATCTTCTCAGAAGTGTCCAGCCTACCAAAGTCCTCTAAGAGCACATCAATGACTCACCCAGGAAGTCACAAAAGAACCCAGTAACTGCAGGCCTCGCTCACCTCACATAAGGTCAGTGTTCATGAGTCCACCATTAGAAAGAAACTGAGCAAAAGTGGTGTCAATGTGAGAGCTGTTCGAGAGTTAAAGTTCGTCTTCCATTTGCCAAAAAAAAAAACACCTTGATGACCCCCAAGCCTTTTGGGATAATTTCTGTGGACTGATGAGGTGAAAGTGGAACTTTCTGGACGACATGAGAATGACCTTGGATGACCTTGGTGTGATTATCGACTCTAGTCTTTCTTTTGAAGCTCATGTAGATAATATCACTAGGACCGCTTTCTTTCATCTCAGAAATATTGCTAAGATAAGAAATATATTGTCACTACATGATGCAGAAAAATTAGTTCATGCATTTGTTACCTCTAGGTTGGATTATTGTAATGCCTTACTGTCTGGATGCTCCAGTAGGAGCATAAACAAGCTCCAGTTAGTCCAGAATGCAGCAGCGAGAGTCCTTACTAGAACCAGAAGATATGACCACATCACCCCTATCTTATCCACACTGCATTGGCTCCCAGTCAAATTTCGTATTGATTATAAAATACTACTATTGACCTATAAAGCACTGAATGGTCTCGCGCCACAGTACCTGAGTGAACTTTTGGTCTTTTATGATCCTCCACGCCTACTCAGATCAAAAGGTGCAGGCTATTTGTTGGTACCTCGATTAGTAAAGGCTGCAGCTGGGGGTAGAGCTTTCTCTTACAAAGCCCCACAGTTATGGAACAGCCTTCCACTTAGTGTTCGGGGCTCAGACACAGTCTCAGTGTTTAAGTCTCGGCTGAAAACATATTTGTTTAGTCAAGCCTTTAGTGAATAGTTTTCTTAGGTACAGGGGCAGGTCTGGAGGGTTTCACAGGCATAGAGTGTTGTGGTGAACTGGGATGTTTGGATGCTGTCGCCCCCCCACTCTCACACGTTCACTCAGGTTTGTCGACGGTGGAGTGGCTGCTGCTTTATGTCCCAGGACTCCCTCATGTCTGTGTTAGCTTCTGGCTCTCCCTTTTAGTTATGCTGTCATAGCTAGTCTTGCCAGAGTCCCTGCTTGCTTGCATGCAATGTACATTGTCCTTAACCATTAGAGGGCAAAAGCTCACCTAACAATCTCTCTCTCTCTCCCTCTAGTCTTTAACTGTCTAGTTTCCACATGATTGGCTGATTAGATAACCACATGAAGGTGCAGGTGTACAGGTGTTCCTAATAAAGTGGATGGTGAGCGAAAAAGTCTCAAAGTGGTCTTTTTTCTGATGGTCACACCAGATGATATTTCATACAATGAACTTTGGACAAATGTCCTTAGTGAATTATGAAAGAGCTGAACATGCAAATGCTTTGCAGTCGGTCAGTAATATGGCAGATATGGCATATTTCAAACAGGTTTTTAAGAAGTGCACTAATGGTCAGACGGTTGCACCACATGATATTTTACTCTTCTAATAAATGACAAATGATCAATAAACTGGAAAAAATGAAAGCGGCTACATATGAGACGTACTAGATATGTATTATGTCTTATTAGGCTTATTAGGCATACTCCTGAGGATGCTAGAAGAGCTGTAGAAGATTCTAGAAGATCTTTATAATCCTGAGCTTAAAGATTAATTACCAGCTGATGGAGGTGCATGGGACATTCCATTATCTCTGAGAGCCTGAGTCCAGATCAAACAGCCACACTGCAGCAGCACATCTACACACTACACTTGACTGACTCTTAGCATCGTCAGGGCCGGTTTGGGCTGCTCTAGTGATTGCCCTGGCCGACATTTTCATCTTTTAGAGCTACTACATGCATTAGAGAATATAAACAACACAGCAGGCAGTCTTGGGTGACTGATATTATTAGCAGGTAGACAATGTGTTTCACAGCATTAAATTAAGACAGGGTAGAAGAAATCATTGATACACAGTGTTCATGTGGATAAAAGATACCATATGGATAAAA